>NW_027518185.1:0-36155 GCF_048772815.1 Callospermophilus lateralis | reverse complement strand
TGATTTAGAGTTTGAACTACATTTGTCAATATAGGAGAAAGCAGAATAAAACCTAAAAATTCAAACTGTTACTGCAAACGAATGCTTCAACGTAGGAGAATGAACCTTGAGCATCCAAGTGGGATTGGTGTACTGATCATTACTCGAAAGTATCATGAAGATTGGATAAAAAAATATATGTTGAGATTTCAGAAGACTCTAGTTTTGGGAAGTTTGGCAACCCCTTTCAATAAAAGTGTTATTTGCCAGTCCCTGCATTAGGCTACATCAAGAGGAAACAAGCCTTAGAGATAGAACGTAGAACTACAGTATTTTGTCAATTTTCAAGAAGCTAGCACAAACCGTGTTTGATTTAGAGTTCGAACTGCATCTGTCAATATAGGACAAAACAGAGTGAAACCTAAAAATTCAAACTGTTCCTGCAAACGAATGCTTCAACCTAGGAGAACGAAACTTGGGCATCCAAGTTTGATTGGTGCACTGCTCATTACTTGAAAGTATCATGAAGGTCGGAAGAAAAAATATATGATGAGATTTCAGGAGACTGTAGTTTTTTGGCAGCCTAACAACGCCTTTCATTGAATGTGTTATTCGCCAGTCTCTGCTTAAGGCTACATCAAGAGGAAACAAACCTAAGGGATAGAACGTAGAACTACTTTATTGTGTCATGTTTCAAGTAGCTAGCACAAACCGTGTTTGATTTAAAGTTCTAACTGCATCTGTCAATATAGGAGAAAACAGAGTGAAACCTAAAAATTCAAACTGTTCCTGCAAACGAATGCTTCAACCTAGAAGAACAAAACTTGGGCATCCAAGTCGGAATGGTGTACTGATCATTACTTGAATGTATCATGAAGATTGGATGAAAAAATATATGTTGAGATTTCAGGAGACTCTAGTTTTTTGAAAGTTTGGCAACCCCTTTCAATATAAGTGTTATTCGCCAGTCCCTGCATTAGGCTACATCAAGAGGAAACAAACTTTAGAGATAGAACGTAGAACTACTTTATTGTGTCAAGTTTCAAGAAGCTAGCACAAAACGTGTTTGATTTAGAGTTCTAGCTGCATCTGTCAATATAGGAGAAAACAGAGTGAAACCTAGAAATTCAAACTCTTAGTGCAAACGAATGCATCAACCTAGGAGAATGAAACTTGGGCATCCAAGTTTGATTGGTGTACTGCTCATTACTTGAAAGTATCATTAAGGTCGGAAAAAAATATGTGTTGAGATTTCAGGAGACTCTAGTTTTTTGGCAGCCTAACAACGCCTTTCATTGAAAGTGTTATTCGCCAGTCTGTGCTGAAGGCTACATCAAGAGGAAACAAACCTTAGGGATAGAATGTAGAACTACTTTATTGTGTCAAGTTTCAAGAAGCTAGCCCAAACCGTGTATGATTTAGAGTTTGAACTACATTTGTCAATATAGGAGAAAGCAGAATAAAACCTAAAAATTCAAACTGTTACTGCAAACGAATGCTTCAACGTAGGAGAATGAACCTTGAGCATCCAAGTGGGATTGGTGTACTGATCATTACTCGAAAGTATCATGAAGATTGGATAAAAAAATATATGTTGAGATTTCAGAAGACTCTAGTTTTGGGAAGTTTGGCAACCCCTTTCAATAAAAGTGTTATTCGCCAGTCCCTGCATTAGGCTACATCAAGAGGAAACAAGCCTTAGAGATAGAACGTCGAACTACAGTATTTTGTCAATTTTCAAGAAGCTAGCACAAACCGTGTTTGATTTAGAGTTCGAACTGCATCTGTCAATATAGGACAAAACAGAGTGAAACCTAAAAATTCAAACTGTTCCTGCAAACGAATGCTTCAACCTAGGAGAACGAAACTTGGGCATCCAAGTTTGATTGGTGCACTGCTCATTACTTGAAAGTATCATGAAGGTCGGAAGAAAAACTATATGTTGAGATTTCAGGAGACTGTAGTTTTTTGGCAGCCTAACAACGCCTTTCATTGAATGTGTTATGCGCCAGTCTCTGCTTAAGGCTACATCAAGAGGAAACAAACCTTAGGGATAGAACGTAGAACTACTTTATTGTGTCATGTTTCAAGTAGCTAGCACAAACCGTGTTTGATTTAAAGTTCTAACTGCATCTGTCAATATAGGAGAAAACAGAGTGAAACCTAAAAATTCAAACTGTTCCTGCAAACGAATGCTTCAACCTAGAAGAACAAAACTTGGGCATCCAAGTGGGAATGGTGTACTGATCATTACTTGAATGTATGATGAAGATTGGATGAAAAAATATATGTTGAGATTTCAGGAGACTCTAGTTTTTTGAAAGTTTGGCAACCCCTTTCAATATAAGTGTTATTCGCCAGTCCCTGCATTAGGCTACATCAAGAGGAAACAAACCTTAGAGATAGAACGTAGAACTACTTTATTGTGTCAAGTTTCAAGAAGCTAGCACAAACCGTGTTTGATTTAGAGTTCTAGCTGCATCTGTCAATATAGGAGAAAACAGAGTGAAACCTAGAAATTCAAACTGTTACTGCAAACGAATGCATCAACCTGGGAGAACAAAACTTGGGCATCCAAGTTTGTTTGGTGTACTGCTCATTACTTGAAAGTATCATTAAGGTCGGAAAAAAATATGTGTTGAGATTTCAGGAGACTCTAGTTTTTTGGCAGCCTAACAACGCCTTTCATTGAAAGTGTTATTCGCCAGTCTGTGCTGAAGGCTACATCAAGAGGAAACAAACCTTAGGGATAGAATGTAGAACTACTTTATTGTGTCAAGTTTCAAGAAGCTAGCCCAAACCGTGTATGATTTAGAGTTTGAACTACATTTGTCAATATAGGAGAAAGCAGAATGAAACCTAAAAATTAAAACTGTTACTGCAAATGAATGCTTCAACGTAGGAGAAGGAAACTTGAGCATCCAAGTGGGATTGGTGTACTGATCATTACTCGAAAGTATCATCAAGATTGGATAAAAAAAATATGTTGAGATTTCAGAAGACTCTAGTTTTGGGAAGTTTGGCAACCCCTTTCAATAAAAGTGTTATTCGCCAGTCCCTGCATTAGGCTACATCAAGAGGAAACAAACCTTAGAGATAGAACGTAGAACTACAGTATTTTGTCAAGTTTCAAGAAGCTAGCACAAACCGTGTTTGATTTAGAGTTCGAACTGCATCTGTCAATATAGGACAAAACAGAGTGAAACCTAAAAATTCAAACTGTTCCTGCAAACGAATGCTTCAACCTAGGAGAACGAAACTTGGGCATCCAAGTTTGATTGGTGCACTGCTCATTACTTGAAAGTATCATGAAGGTTGGAAGAAAAAATATATGATGAGATTTCAGGAGACTGTAGTTTTTTGGCAGCCTAACAACGCCTTTCATTGAATGTGTTATTCGCCAGTCTCTGCTTAAGGCTACATCAAGAGGAAACAAACCTTAGGGACAGAACGTAGAACTACTTTATTGTGTCATGTTTCAAGTAGCTAGCACAAACCGTGTTTGATTTAAAGTTCCAACTGCATCTGTCAATATAGGAGAAAACAGAGTGAAACCTAAAAATTCAAACTGTTCCTGCAAACGAATGCTTCAACCTAGAAGAACAAAACTTGGGCATCCAAGTGGGAATGGTGTACTGATCATTACTTGAATGTATCGTGAAGATTGGATGAAAAAATATATGTTGAGATTTCAGGAGACTCTAGTTTTTTGAAAGTTTGGCAACCCCTTTCAATATAAGTGTTATTCGCCAGTCCCTGCATTAGGCTACATCAAGAGGAAACAAACCTTAGAGATAGAACGTAGAACTACTTTATCGTGTCAAGTTTCAAGAAGCTAGCACAAACCGTGTTTGATTTAGAGTTCTAGATGCATCTGTCAATATAGGAGACAACAGAGTGAAACCTAGAAATTCAAACTGTAACTGCAAACGAATGCATCAACCTAGGAGAACGAAACTTGGGCATCCAAGTTTGATTGGTGTACTGCTCATTACTTGAAAGTATCATTAAGGTTGGAAAAAAAATATGTGTTGAGATTTCAGGAGACTCTAGTTTTTTGGCAGCCTAACAACGCCTTTCATTGAAAGTGTTATTCGCCAGTCTGTGCTGAAGGCTACATCAAGAGGAAACAAACCTTAGGGATATAATGTAGAACTACTTTATTGTGTCAAGTTTCAAGAGGCTAGCCCAAACCGTGTATGATTTAGAGTTTGAACTACATTTGTCAATATAGGAGAAAACAGAGTGAAACCTAAAAATTCAAACTGTTCCTGCAAACGAATGCTTCAATGTAGGAGAATGAAACTTGAGCATCCAAGTGGGATTGGTGTACTGATCATTACTTGAAAGTATCATGAAGATTGGATGCAAAAATATATGTTGAGATTTCAGAAGACTCTAGTTTTTGGAAGTTTGGCAACCCCTTTCAATAAAAGTGTTATTCGCCAGTCCCTGCATTAGGCTACATCAAGAGGAAACAAACCTTAGAGATAGAACGTAGAACTACAGTATTTTGTAACGTTTCAAGAAGCTAGCACAAACCGTGTTTGATTTAGAGTTCGAACTGCATCTGTCAATATAGGACAAAACAGAGTGAAACCTAAAATTTCAAACTGTTCCTGCAAACGAATGCTTCAACCTAGGAGAACGAAACTTGGGCATCCAAGTTTGATTGGTGCACTGCTCATTACTTGAAAGTATCATGAAGGTCGGAAGAAAAAATATATGATGAGATTTCAGGAGACTGTAGTTTTTTGGCAGCCTAACAACGCCTTTCATCGAATGTGTTATTCGCCAGTCTCTGCTTAAGGCTACATCAAGAGGAAACAAACCTTAGGGATAGAACGTAGAACTACTTTATTGTGTCATGTTTCAAGTAGCTATTACAAACCGTGTTTGATTTAAAGTTCTAACTGCATCTGTCAATATAGGAGAAAACAGAGTGAAACCTAAAAATTCAAACTGTTCCTGCAAACGAATGCTTCAACCTAGAAGAACAAAACTTGGGCATCCAAGTGGGAATGGTGTACTGATCATTACTTGAATGTATCATGAAGATTGGATGAAAAAATATATGTTGAGATTTCAGGAGACTGTAGTTTTTTGAAAGTTTGGCAACCCCTTTCAATATAAGTGTTATTCGCCAGTCCCTGCATTAGGCTACATCAAGAGGAAACAAACCTTAGAGTTAGAACGTAGAACTACTTTATTGTGTCAAGTTTCAAGAAGCTAGCACAAACCGTGTTTGATTTAGAGTTCTAGCTGCATCTGTCAATATAGGAGAAAACAGAGTGAAACCTAGAAATTCAAACTGTTACTGCAAACGAATGCATCAAACTAGGAGAACGAAACTTGGGCATCCAAGTTTGATTGGTGTAATGCTCATTACATGAAAGTATCATTAAGGTTGGAAAAAAAATATGTGTTGAGATTTCAGGAGACTCTAGTTTTTTGGCAGCCTAACAACGCCTTTCATTGAAAGTGTTATTCGCCAGTCTGTGCTGAAGGCTACATCAAGAGGAAACAAACCTTAGGGATATAATGTAGAACTACTTTATTGTGTCAAGTTTCAAGAGGCTAGCCCAAACCGTGTATGATTTAGAGTTTGAACTACATTTGTCAATATAGGAGAAAACAGAGTGAAACCTAAAAATTCAAACTGTTCCTGCAAACGAATGCTTCAATGTAGGAGAATGAAACTTGAGCATCCAAGTGGGATTGGTGTACTGATCATTACTTGAAAGTATCATGAAGATTGGATGCAAAAATATATGTTGAGATTTCAGAAGACTCTAGTTTTGGGAAGTTTGGCAACCCCTTTCAATAAAAGTGTTATTCGCCAGTCCCTGCATTAGACTACATCAAGAGGAAACAAACCTTAGAGATAGAACGTAGAACTACAGTATTTTGTAACGTTTCAAGAAGCTAGCACAAACCGTGTTTGATTTAGAGTTCGAACTGCATCTGTCAATATAGGACAAAACAGAGTGAAACCTAAAAATTCAAACTGTTCCTGCAAACGAATGCTTCAACCTAGGAGAACGAAACTTGGGCATCCAAGTTTGATTGGTGCACTGCTCATTACTTGAAAGTATCATGAAGGTCGGAAGAAAAAATATATGATGAGATTTCAGGAGACTGTAGTTTTTTGGCAGCCTAACAACGCCTTTCATCGAATGTGTTATTCGCCAGTCTCTGCTTAAGGCTACATCAAGAGGAAACAAACCTTAGGGATAGAACGTAGAACTACTTTATTGTGTCATGTTTCAAGTAGCTATTACAAACCGTGTTTGATTTAAAGTTCTAACTGCATCTGTCAATATAGGAGAAAACAGAGTGAAACCTAAAAATTCAAACTGTTCCTGCAAACGAATGCTTCAACCTAGAAGAACAAAACTTGGGCATCCAAGTGGGAATGGTGTACTGATCATTACTTGAATGTATCATGAAGATTGGATGAAAAAATATATGTTGAGATTTCAGGAGACTCTAGTTTTTTGAAAGTTTGGCAACCCCTTTCAATATAAGTGTTATTCGCCAGTCCCTGCATTAGGCTACATCAAGAGGAAACAAACCTTAGAGATAGAACGTAGAACTACTTTATCGTGTCAAGTTTCAAGAAGCTAGCACAAACCGTGTTTGATTTAGAGTTCTAGCTGCATCTGTCAATATAGGAGACAACAGAGTGAAACCTAGAAATTCAAACTGTAACTGCAAACGAATGCATCAACCTAGGAGAACGAAACTTGGGCATCCAAGTTTGATTGGTGTACTGCTCATTACTTGAAAGTATCATTAAGGTCGGAAAAAAATATGTGTTGTGATTTCAGGAGACTCTAGTTTTTTGGCAGCCTAACAACGCCTTTCATTGAAAGTGTTATTCGCCAGTCTGTGCTGAAGGCTACATCAAGAGGAAACAAACCTTAGGGATAGAATGTAGAACTACTTTATTGTGTCAAGTTTCAAGAAGCTAGCCCAAACCGTGTATTATTTAGAGTTTGAACAACATTTGTCAATATAGAAGAAAACAGTGAAACCTAAAAATTCAAACTGTTACTGCAAACGAATGCTTCAACGTAGGAGAATGAAACTTGAGCATCCAAGTGGGATTGGTGTACTGATCATTACTTGAAAGTATCATGAAGATTGGATGCAAAAATATATGTTGAGATTTCAGAAGACTCTAGTTTTTGGAAGTTTGGCAACCCCTTTCAATAAAAGTGTTATTCGCCAGTCCCTGCATTAGGCTACATCAAGAGGAAACAAACCTTAGAGATAGAACGTAGAACTACAGTATTTTGTCAAGTTTCAAGAAGCTAGCACAAACCGTGTTTGATATAGAGTTCGAACTGCATCTGTCAATATAGGACAAAACAGAGTGAAACCTAAAAATTCAAACTGTTCCTGCAAACGAATGCTTCAACCTAGGAGAACGAAACTTGGGCATCCAAGTTTGATTGGTGCACTCCTCATTACTTGAAAGTATCATGAAGGTCGGAAGAAAAAATATATGATGAGATTTCAGGAGACTGTAGTTTTTTGGCAGCCTAACAACGCCTTTCATCGAATGTGTTATTCGCCAGTCTCTGCTTAAGGCTACATCAAGAGGAAACAAACCTTAGGTATAGAACGTAGAACTACTTTATTGTGTCATGTTTCAAGTAGCTAGCACAAACCGTGTTTGATTTAAAGTTCTAAGTGCATCTGTCAATATAGGAGAAAACAGAGTGAGACCTAAAAATTCAAACTGTTCCTGCAAACGAATGCTTCAACCTAGAAGAACAAAACTTGGGCATCCAAGTGGGAATGGTGTAGTGATCATTACTTGAATGTATCATGAAGATTGGATGAAAAAATATATGTTGAGATTTCAGGAGACTCTAGTTTTTTGAAAGTTTGGCAACCCCTTTCAATATAAGTGTTATTCGCCAGTCCCTGCATTAGGCTACATCAAGAGGAAACAAACCTTAGAGATAGAACGTAGAACTACTTTATCGTGTCAAGTTTCAAGAAGCTAGCACAAACCGTGTTTGATTTAGAGTTCTAGCTGCATCTGTCAATATAGGAGAAAACAGAGTGAAACCTAGAAATTCAAACTGTTACTGCAAACGAATGCATCAACCTAGGAGAACGAAACTTGGGCATCCAAGTTTGATTGGTGTACTGCTCATTACTTGAAAGTATCATTAAGGTCGGAAAAAAAATATGTGTTGAGATTTCAGGAGACTCTAGTTTTTTGGCAGCCTAACAACGCCTTTCATTGAAAGTGTTATTCGCCAGTCTGTGCTGAAGGCTACATCAAGAGGAAACAAACCTTAGGGATAGAATGTAGAACTACTTTATTGTGTCAAGTTTCAAGAAGCTAGCCCAAACCGTGTATGATTTAGAGTTTGAACTACATTTGTCAATATAGGAGAAAGCAGAATGAAACCTAAAAATTAAAACTGTTACTGCAAACGAATGCTTCAACGTAGGAGAATGAAACTTGAGCATCCAAGTGGGATTGGTGTACTGATCATTACTCGAAAGTATCATGAAGATTGGATAAAAAAATATATGTTGAGATTTCAGAAGACTCTAGTTTTGGGAAGTTTGGCAACCCCTTTCAATAAAAGTGTTATTCGCCAGTCCCTGCATTAGGCTACATCAAGATTAAACAAACCTTAGAGATAGAACGTAGAACTACAGTATTTTGTCAAGTTTCAAGAAGCTAGCACAAACCGGGTTTGATTTCGAGTTCGAACTGCATCTGTCAATATAGGACAAAACAGAGTGAAACCTAAAAATTCAAACTGTTCCTGCAAACGAATGCTTCAACCTAGGAGAACGAAACTTGGGCATCCAAGTTTGATTGGTGCACTGCTCATTACTTGAAAGTATCATGAAGGTCGGAAGAAAAAATATATGATGAGATTTCAGGAGACTGTAGTTTTTTGGCAGCCTAACAACGCCTTTCATTGAATGTGTTATTCGCCAGTC
Source organism: Callospermophilus lateralis (assembly GCF_048772815.1). Taxonomy (NCBI): domain Eukaryota; kingdom Metazoa; phylum Chordata; class Mammalia; order Rodentia; family Sciuridae; genus Callospermophilus; species Callospermophilus lateralis. Next base: position 27,197 of record NW_027518185.1, on the reverse strand, counting down.
TCTGCTTAAGGCTACATCAAGAGGAAACAAACCTTAGGGACAGAACGTAGAACTACTTTATTGTGTCATGTTTCAAGTAGCTAGCACAAACCGTGTTTGATTTAAAGTTCTAAGTGCATCTGTCAATATAGGAGAAAACAGAGTGAAACCTAAAAATTCAAACTGTTCCTGCAAACGAATGCTTCAACCTAGAAGAACAAAACTTGGGCATCCAAGTGGGAATGGTGTAGTGATCATTACTTGAATGTATCATGAAGATTGGATGAAAAAATATATGTTGAGATTTCAGGAGACTCTAGTTTTTTGAAAGTTTGGCAACCCCTTTCAATATAAGTGTTATTCACCAGTCCCTGCATTAGGCTACATCAAGAGGAAACAAACCTTAGAGATAGAACGTAGAACTACTTTATTGTGTCAAGTTTCAAGAAGCTAGCACAAACAGTCTTTGATTTAGAGTTCTAGCTGCATCTGTCAATATAGGAGAAAACAGAGTGAAACCTAGAAATTCAAACTGTAACTGCAAACGAATGCATCAACCTAGGAGAACGAAACTTGGGCATCCAAGTTTGATTGGTGTACTGCTCATTACTTGAAAGTATCATTAAGGTCGGAAAAAAATATGTGTTGAGATTTCAGGAGACTCTTGTTTTTTGGCAGCCTAACAACGCCTTTCATTGAAAGTGTTATTCGCCAGTCTGTGCTGAAGGCTACATCAAGAGGAAACAAACCTTAGGGATAGAATGTAGAACTACTTTATTGTGTCAAGTTTCAAATAGCTAGCCCAAACCGTGTATGATTTAGAGTTTGAACTACATTTGTCAATATAGAAGAAAACAGTGAAACCTAAAAATTCAAACTGTTACTGCAAACAAATGCTTCAACGTAGGAGAATGAAACTTGAGCATCCAAGTGGGATTGGTGTACTGATCATTACTTGAAAGTATCATGAAGATTGGATGCAAAAATATATGTTGAGATTTCAGAAGACTCTAGTTTTTGGAAGTTTGGCAACCCCTTTCAATAAAAGTGTTATTCGCCAGTCCCTGCATTAGGCTACATCAAGAGGAAACAAACCTTAGAGATAGAACGTAGAACTACAGTATTTTGTCAAGTTTCAAGAAGCTAGCACAAACCGTGTTTGATTTAGAGTTCGAACTGCATCTGTCAATATAGGACAAAAGAGAGTGAAACCTAAAAATTCAAACTGTTCCTGCAAACGAATGCTTCAACCTAGGAGAACGAATCTTGGGCATCCAAGTTTGATTGGTGCACTGCTCATTACTTGAAAGTATCATGAAGGTCGGAAGAAAAAATATATGATGAGATTTCAGGAGACTGTAGTTTTTTGGCAGCCTAACAACGAATTTCATTGAATGTGTTATTCGCCAGTCTCTGCTTAAGGCTACATCAAGAGGAAACAAACCTTAGGGATAGAACGTAGAACTACTTTATTGTGTCATGTTTCTAGTAGCTAGCACAAACCGTGTTTGATTTTAAGTTCTAACTGCATCTGTCAATATAGGAGAAAACAGAGTGAAACCTAGAAATTCAAACTGTTACTGCAAACGAATGCATCAACCTAGGAGAACGAAACTTGGGCATCCAAGTTTGATTGGTGTACTGCTCATTACTTGAAAGTATCATTAAGGTCGGAAAAAAATATGTGTTGAGATTTCAGGAGACTCTTGTTTTTTGGCAGCCTAACAACGCCTTTCATTGAAAGTGTTATTCGCCAGTCTGTGCTGAAGGCTACATCAAGAGGAAACACACCTTAGGGATAGAATGTAGAACTGCTTTATTGTGTCAAGTTTCAAGAAGCTACCCAAACCGTGTATGATTTAGAGTTTGAACTACATTTGTCAATATAGAAGAAAACAGTGAAACCTAAAAATTAAAACTGTTACTGCAAACGAATGCTTCAACGTAGGAGAATGAAACTTGAGCATCCAAGTGGGATTGGTGTACTGATCATTACTTGAAAGTATCATGAAGATTGGATGCAAAAATATATGTTGAGATTTCAGAAGACTCTAGTTTTTGGAAGTTTGGCAACCCCTTTCAATAAAAATGTTATTCGCCAGTCCCTGCATTAGGCTACATCAAGAGGAAACAAACCTTAGAGATAGAACGTAGAACTATAGTATTTTGTCAAGTTTCATGAAGCTAGCACAAACCGTGTTTGATTTAGAGTTCGAACTGCATCTGTCAATATAGGACAAAACAGAGTGAAACCTAAAAATTCAAAGTGTTCTTGCAAACGAATGCTTCAACCTAGGAGAACGAAACTTGGGCATCCAAGTTTGATTGGTGCACTGCTCATTACTTGAAAGTATCATGAAGGTCGGAAGAAAAAATATATGATGAGATTTCAGGAGACTGTAGTTTTTTGGCAGCCTAACAACGCCTTTCATCGAATGTGTTATTCGCCAGTCTCTGCTTAAGGCTACATCAAGAGGAAACAAACCTTAGGGATAGAACGTAGAACTACTTTATTGTGTCATGTTTCAAGTAGCTAGCACAAACCGTGTTTGATTTAAAGTTCTAACTGCATCTGTCAATATAGGAGAAAACAGAGTGAAACCTAAAAATTCAAACTGTTCCTGCAAACGAATGCTTCAACCTAGAAGAACAAAACTTGGGCATCCAAGTGGGAATGGTGTACTGATCATTACTTGAATGTATCATGAAGATTGGATGAAAAAATATATGTTGAGATTTCAGGAGACTCTAGTTTTTTGAAAGTTTGGCAACCCCTTTCAATATAAGTGTTATTCGCCAGTCCCTGCATTAGGCTACATCAAGAGGAAACAAACCTTAGAGATAGAACGTAGAACTACTTTATTGTGTCAAGTTTCAAGAAGCTAGCACAAACCGTGTTTGATTTAGAGTTCTAGCTGCATCTGTCAATATAGGAGAAAACAGAGTGAAACCTAGAAATTCAAACTGTTACTGCAAACGAATGCATCAACCTAGGAGAACGAAACTTGGGCATCCAAGTTTGATTGGTGTACTGCTCATTACTTGAAAGTATCATTAAGGTCGGAAAAAAAATATGTGTTGAGATTTCAGGAGACTCTAGTTTTTTGGCAGCCTAACAACGCCTTTCATTGAAAGTGTTATTCGCCAGTCTGTGCTGAAGGCTACATCAAGAGGAAATAAACCTTAGGGATATAATGTAGAACTACTTTATTGTGTCAAGTTTCAAGAAGCTAGCCCAAACCGTGTATGATTTAGAGTTTGAACTACATTTGTCAATATAGGAGAATACAGAGTGAAACCTAAAAATTCAAACTGTTACTGCAAACGAATGCTTCAACGTAGGAGAATGAAACTTGAGCATCCAAGTGGGATTGGTGTACTGATCATTACTTGAAAGTATCATGAAGATTGGATGCAAAAATATATGTTGAGATTTCAGAAGACTCTAGTTTTTGGAAGTTTGGCAACCCCTTTCAATAAAAGTGTTATTGGCCAGTCCCTGCATTAGGCTACATCAAGAGGAAACAAACCTTAGAGATAGAACGTAGAACTATAGTATTTTGTCAAGTTTCATGAAGCTAGCACAAACCGTGTTTGATTTAGAGTTCGAACTGCATCTGTCAATATAGGACAAAACAGAGTGAAACCTAAAAATTCAAAGTGTTCTTGCAAACGAATGCTTCAATCTAGGAGAACAAAACCTGGCATCCAAGTTTGATTGGTGCACTGCTCATTACTTGAAAGTATCATGAAGGTCGGAAGAAAAAATATATGATGAGATTTCAGGAGACTGTAGTTTTTTGGCAGCCTAACAACGCCTTTCATCGAATGTGTTATTCGCCAGTCTCTGCTTAAGGCTACATCAAGAGGAAACAAACCTTAGGGATAGAACGTAGAACTACTTTATTGTGTCATGTTTCAAGTAGCTAGCACAGACCGTGTTTGATTTAAAGTTCTAACTGCATCTGTCAATATAGGAGAAAACAGAGTGAAACCTAAAAATTCAAACTGTTCCTGCAAACGAATGCTTCAACCTAGAAGAACAAAACTTGGGCATCCAAGTGGGAATGGTGTACTGATCATTACTTGAATGTATCATGAAGATTGGATGAAAAAATATATGTTGAGATTTCAGGAGACTCTAGTTTTTTGAAACTTTGGCAACCCCTTTCAATATAAGTGTTATTCGCCAGTCCCTGCATTAGGCTACATCAAGAGGAAACAAACCTTAGAGATAGAACATAGAACTACTTTATTGTGTCAAGTTTCAAGAAGCTAGCACAAACCGTGTTTGATTTAGAGTTCTAGCTGCATCTGTCAATATAGGAGAAAACAGAGTGAAACCTAGAAATTCAAACTGTAACTGCAAACGAATGCATCAACCTAGGAGAACGAAACTTGGGCATCCAAGTTTGATTGGTGTACTGCTCATTACTTGAAAGTATCAATAAGGTCGGAAAAAAATATGTGTTGAGATTTCAGGAGACTCTAGTTTTTTGGCAGCCTAACAACGCCTTTCATTGAAAGTGTTATTCGCCAGTCTGTGCTGAAGGCTACATCAAGAGGAAACAAAATTTAGGGATAGAATGTAGAACTACTTTATTGTGTCAAGTTTCAAGAAGCTAGCCCAAACCGTGTATGATTTAGAGTTTGAACTACATTTGTCAATATAGAAGAATACAGTGAAACCTAAAAATTAAAACTGTTACTGCAAACGAATGCTTCAACGTAGGAGAATGAAACTTGAGCATCCAAGTGGGATTGGTGTACTGATCATTACTTGAAAGTATCATGAAGATTGGATAAAAAAATATATGTTGAGATTTCAGAAGACTCTAGTTTTGGGAAGTTTGGCAACCCCTTTCAATAAAAGTGTTATTCGCCAGTCCCTGCATTAGGCTACATCAAGAGGAAACAAACCTTAGAGATAGAACGTAGAACTACTTTATTGTGTCAAGTTTCAAGAAGCTAGCACAAACCGTGTTTGATTTAGAGTTCTAGCTGCATCTGTCAATATAGGAGAAAACAGAGTGAAACCTAGAAATTCAAACTGTAACTGCAAACGAATGCATCAACCTAGGAGAACGAAACTTGGGCATCCAAGTTTGATTGGTGTACTGCTCATTACTTGAAAGTATCATTAAGGTCGGAAAAAAATATGTGTTGAGATTTCAGGAGACTCTAGTTTTTTGGCAGCCTAACAACGCCTTTCATTGAAAGTGTTATTCGCCAGTCTGTGCTGAAGGCTACATCAAGAGGAAACAAACCTTAGGGATAGAATGTAGAACTACTTTATTGTGTCAAGTTTCAAGAAGCTAGCCCAAACCGTGTATGATTTAGAGTTTGAACTACATTTGTCAATATAGAAGAAAACAGTGAAACCTAAAAATTAAAACTGTTACTGCAAACGAATGCTTCAACGTAGGAGAATGAAACTTGAGCATCCAAGTGGGATTGGTGTACTGATCATTACTTGAAAGTATCATGAAGATTGGATGCAAAAATATATGTTGAGATTTCAGAAGACTCTAGTTTTTGGAAGTTTGGCAACCCCTTTCAATAAAAGTGTTATTCGCCAGTCCCTGCATTAGGCTACATCAAGAGGAAACAAACCTTAGAGATAGAACGTAGAACTACAGTATTTTGTCAAGTTTCAAGAAGCTAGCACAAACCGTGTTTGCTTTAGAGTTCGAACTGCATCTGTCAATATAGGACAAAAGAGAGTGAAACCTAAAAATTCAAACTGTTCCTGCAAACGAATGCTTCAACCTAGGAGAACGAAACTTGGGCATCCAAGTTTGATTGCTGCACTGCTCATTACTTGAAAGTATCATGAAGGGCGGAAGAAAAAATATATGATGAGATTTCAGGAGACTGTAGTTTTTTGGCAGCCTAACAACGCCTTTCATTGAATGTGTTATTCGCCAGTCTCTGCTTAAGGGTACATCAAGAGGAAACAAACATTAGGGATAGAACGTAGAACTACTTTATTGTGTCATGTTTCAAGTAGCTAGCACAAACCGTGTTTGATTTAAAGTTCTAACTGCATCTGTCAATATAGGAGAAAACAGAGTGAAACCTAAAAATTCAAACTGTTCCTGCAAACGAATGCTTCAACCTAGAAGAACAAAACTTGGGCATCCAAGTGGGAATGGTGTACTGATCATTACTTGAATGTATCATGAAGATTGGATGAAAAAATATATGTTGAGATTTCAGGAGACTCTAGTTTTTTGAAAGTTTGGCAACCCCTTTCAATATAAGTGTTATTCGCCAGTCCCTGCATTAGGCTACATCAAGAGGAAACAAACCTTAGAGATAGAACGTAGAACTACTTTATTGTGTCAAGTTTCAAGAAGCTAGCACAAACCGTGTTTGATTTAGAGTTCTAGCTGCATCTGTCAATATAGGAGAAAACAGAGTGAAACCTAGAAATTCAAACTGTTACTGCAAACGAATGCATCAACCTAGGAGAACGAAACTTGGGCATCCAAGTTTGATTGGTGTACTGCTCATTACTTGAAAGTATCATTAAGGTCGGAAAAAAAATATGTGTTGAGATTTCAGGAGACTCTAGTTTTTTGGCAGCCTAACAACGCCTTTCACTGAAAGTGTTATTCGCCAGTCTGTGCTGAAGGCTACATCAAGAGGAAACAAACCTTAGGGATATAATGTAGAACTACTTTATTGTGTCAAGTTTCAAGAGGCTAGCCCAAACCGTGTATGATTTAGAGTTTGAACTACATTTGTCAATATAGGAGAATACAGAGTGAAACCTAAAAATTCAAACTGTTATTGCAAACGAATGCTTCAACGTAGGAGAATGAAACTTGAGCATCCAAGTGGGATTGGTGTACTGATCATTACTTGAAAGTATCATGAAGATTGGATGCAAAAATATATGTTGAGATTTCAGAAGTCTCTAGTTTTTGGAAGTTTGGCAACCCCTTTCAATAAAAGTGTTATTCGCCAGTCCCTGCATTAGGCTACATCAAGAGGAAACAAACCTTAGAGATAGAACGTAGAACTATAGTATTTTGTCAAGTTTCATGAAGCTAGCACAAACCGTGTTTGATTTAGAGTTCGAACTGCATCTGTCAATATAGGACAAAACAGAGTGAAACCTAAAAATTCAAAGTGTTCTTGCAAACGAATGCTTCAACCTAGGAGAACGAAACTTGGGCATCCAAGTTTGATTGGTGCACTGCTCATTACTTGAAAGTATCATGAAGGTCGGAAGAAAAAATATATGATGAGATTTCAGGAGACTGTAGTTTTTGGGAGCCTAACAACGCCTTTCATCGAATGTGTTATTCGCCAGTCTCTGCTTAAGGCTACATCAAGAGGAAACAAACCTTAGGGATAGAACGTAGAACTACTTTATTGTGTCATGTTTCAAGTAGCTAGCACAAACCGTGTTTGATTTAAAGTTCTAACTGCATCTGTCAATATAGGAGAAAACAGAGTGAAACCTAAAAATTCAAACTGTTCCTGCAAACGAATGCTTCAACCTAGAAGAACAAAACTTGGGCATCCAAGTGGGAATGGTGTACTGATCATTACTTGAATGTATCATGAAGATTGGATGAAAAAATATATGTTGAGATTTCAGGAGACGCTAGTTTTTTGAAACTTTGGCAACCCCTTTCAATATAAGTGTTATTCGCCAGTCCCTGCATTAGGCTACATCAAGAGGAAACAAACCTTAGAGATAGAACATAGAACTACTTTATTGTGTCAAGTTTCAAGAAGCTAGCACAAACCGTGTTTGATTTAGAGTTCTAGCTGCATCTGTCAATATAGGAGAAAACAGAGTGAAACCTAGAAATTCAAACTGTAACTGCAAACGAATGCATCAACCTAGGAGAACGAAACTTGGGCATCCAAGTTTGATTGGTGTACTGCTCATTACTTGAAAGTATCATTAAGGTCGGAAAAAAATATGTGTTGAGATTTCAGGAGACTCTAGTTTTTTGGCAGCCTAACAAAGCCTTTCATTGAAAGTGTTATTCGCCAGTCTGTGCTGAAGGCTACATCAAGAGGAAACAAAATTTAGGGATAGAATGTAGAACTACTTTATTGTGTCAAGTTTCAAGAAGCTAGCCCAAACAGTGTATGATTTAGAGTTTGAACTACATTTGTCAATATAGGAGAATACAGAGTGAAACCTAAAAATTCAAACTGTTATTGCAAACGAATGCTTCAACGTAGGAGAATGAAACTTGAGCATCCAAGTGGGATTGGTGTACTGATCATTACTTGAAAGTATCATGAAGATTGGATGCAAAAATATATGTTGAGATTTCAGAAGTCTCTAGTTTTTGGAAGTTTGGCAACCCCTTTCAATAAAAGTGTTATTCGCCAGTCCCTGCATTAGGCTACATCAAGAGGAAACAAACCTTAGAGATAGAACGTAGAACTATAGTATTTTGTCAAGTTTCATGAAGCTAGCACAAACCGTGTTTGATTTAGAGTTCGAACTGCATCTGTCAATATAGGACAAAACAGAGTGAAACCTAAAAATTCAAAGTGTTCTTGCAAACGAATGCTTCAACCTAGGAGAACGAAACTTGGGCATCCAAGTTTGATTGGTGCACTGCTCATTACTTGAAAGTATCATGAAGGTCGGAAGAAAAATATATGATGAGATTTCAGGAGACTGTAGTTTTTGGGAGCCTAACAACGCCTTTCATCGAATGTGTTATTCGCCAGTCTCTGCTTAAGGCTACATCAAGAGGAAACAAACCTTAGGGATAGAACGTAGAACTACTTTATTGTGTCATGTTTCAATGTAGCTAGCACAAACCGTGTTTGATTTAAAGTTCTAACTGCATCTGTCAATATAGGAGAAAACAGAGTGAAACCTAAAAATTCAAACTGTTCCTGCAAACGAATGCTTCAACCTAGAAGAACAAAACTTGGGCATCCAAGTGGGAATGGTGTACTGATCATTACTTGAATGTATCATGAAGATTGGATGAAAAAATATATGTTGAGATTTCAGGAGACGCTAGTTTTTTGAAACTTTGGCAACCCCTTTCAATATAAGTGTTATTCGCCAGTCCCTGCATTAGGCTACATCAAGAGGAAACAAACCTTAGAGATAGAACATAGAACTACTTTATTGTGTCAAGTTTCAAGAAGCTAGCACAAACCGTGTTTGATTTAGAGTTCTAGCTGCATCTGTCAATATAGGAGAAAACAGAGTGAAACCTAGAAATTCAAACTGTAACTGCAAACGAATGCATCAACCTAGGAGAACGAAACTTGGGCATCCAAGTTTGATTGGTGTACTGCTCATTACTTGAAAGTATCATTAAGGTCGGAAAAAATATATGTGTTGAGATTTCAGGAGACTCTAGTTTTTTGGCAGCCTAACAAAGCCTTTCATTGAAAGTGTTATTCGCCAGTCTGTGCTGAAGGCTACATCAAGAGGAAACAAAATTTAGGGATAGAATGTAGAACTACTTTATTGTGTCAAGTTTCAAGAAGCTAGCCCAAACAGTGTATGATTTAGAGTTTGAACTACATTTGTCAATATAGAAGAAAACAGTGAAACCTAAAAATTAAACTGTTACTGCAAACGAATGCTTCAACGTAGGAGAATGAAACTTGAGCATCCAAGTGGGATTGGTGTACTGATCATTACTTGAAAGTATCATGAAGATTGGATAAAAAAAATATATGTTGAGATTTCAGAAGACTCTAGTTTTGGGAAGTTTGGCAACCCCTTTCAATAAAAGTGTTATTCGCCAGTCCCTGCATTAGGCTACATCAAGAGGAAACAAACATTAGACATAGAACGTAGAACTACTTTATTGTGTCAAGTTTCAAGAAGCTAGCACAAACCGTGTTTGATTTAGAGTTCTAGCTGCATCTGTCAATATAGGAGAAAACAGAGTGAAACCTAGAAATTCAAACTGTAACTGCAAACGAATGCATCAACCTAGGAGAACGAAACTTGGGCATCCAAGTTTGATTGGTGTACTGCTCATTACTTGAAAGTATCATGAAGGTCGGAAAAAAATATGTGTTGAGATTTCAGGAGACTCTAGTTTTTTGGCAGCCTAACAACGCCTTTCATTGAAAGTGTTATTCGCCAGTCTGTGCTGAAGGCTACATCAAGAGGAAACAAACCTTAGGGATAGAATGTAGAACTACTTTATTGTGTCAAGTTTCAAGAAGCTAGCCCAAACCGTGTATGATTTAGAGTTTGAACTACATTTGTCAATATAGAAGAAAACAGTGAAACCTAAAAATTAAAACTGTTACTGCAAACGAATGCTTCAACGTAGGAGAATGAAACTTGAGCATCCAAGTGGGATTGGTGTACTGATCATTACTTGAAAGTATCATGAAGATTGGATGCAAAAATATATGTTGAGATTTCAGAAGACTCTAGTTTTTGGAAGTTTGGCAACCCCTTTCAATAAAAGTGTTATTCGCCAGTAACTGCATTAGGCTACATCAAGAGGAAACAAACCTTAGAGATAGAACGTAGAACTACAGTATTTGTCAAGTTTCAAGAAGCTAGCACAAACCGTGTTTGATTTAGAGTTCGAACTGCATCTGTCAATATAGGACAAAACACAGTGAAACCTAAAAATTCAAACTGTTCCTGCAAACAAATGCTTCAACCTAGGAGAACGAAACTTGGGCATCCAAGTTTGATTGGTGCACTGCTCATTACTTGAAAGTATCATGAAGGTCGGAAGAAAAAATATATGATGAAATTTCAGGAGACTGTAGTTTTTTGGCAGCCTAACAACGCCTTTCATTGAATGTGTTATTCGCCAGTCTCTGCTTAAGGCTACATCAAGAGGAAACAAACCTTAGGGATAGAACGTAGAACTACTTTATTGTGTCATGTTTCAAGTAGCTAGCACAAACCGTGTTTGATTTAAAGTTCTAACTGCATCTGTCAATATAGGAGAAAACAGAGTGAAACCTAAAAATTCAAACTGTTCCTGCAAACGAATGCTTCATCCTAGAAGAACAAAACTTGGGCATCCAAGTGGGAATGGTGTACTGATCATTACGAGATATCAGGAGACTCTAGTTTTTTGAAAGTTTGGCTACCCCTTTCAATATAAGTGTTATTCGCCAGTCCCTGCATTAGGCTACATCAAGAGGAAACAAACCTTAGAGATAGAACGTAGAACTACTTTATTGTGTCAAGTTTCAAGACGCTAGCACAAACCGTGTTTGATTTAGAGTTCTAGCTGCATCTGTCAATATAGGAGAAAACAGAGTGAAACCTAGAAATTCAAACTGTAACTGCAAACGAATGCATCAACCTAGGAGAACGAAACTTGGGCATCCAAGTTTGATTGGTGTACTGCTCATTACTTGAAAGTATCATTAAGGTCGGAAAAAAATATGTGTTGAGATTTCAGGAGACTCTAGTTTTTTGGCAGCCTAACAACGCCTTTCATTGAAAGTGTTATTCGCCAGTCTGTGCTGAAGGCTACATCAAGAGGAAACAAACCTTAGGGATAGAATGTAGAACTACTTTATTGTGTCAAGTTTCAAGAAGCTAGCCCAAACCGTGTATGATTTAGAGTTTGAACTACATTTGTCAATATAGAAGAAAACAGTGAAACCTAAAAATTAAAACTGTTACTGCAAACGAATGCTTCAACGGAGGAGAATGAAACTTGAGCATCCAAGTGGGATTGGTGTACTGATCATTACTTGAAAGTATCATGAAGATTGGATAAAAAAATATATGTTGAGATTTCAGAAGACTCTAGTTTTGGGAAGTTTGGCAACCCCTTTCAATAAAAGTGTTATTCGCCAGTCCCTGCATTAGGCTACATCAAGAGGAAAAAAACCTTAGAGATAGAACGTAGAACTACTTTATTGTGTCAAGTTTCAAGAAGCTAGCACAAACCGTGTTTGATTTAGAGTTCTAGCTGCATCTGTCAATATAGGAGAAAACAGAGTGAAACCTAGAAATTCAAACTGTAACTGCAAACGAATGCATCAACCTAGGAGAACGAAACTTGGGCATCCAAGTTTGATTGGTGTACTGCTCATTACTTGAAAGTATCATGAAGGTCGGAAAAAAATATGTGTTGAGATTTCAGGAGACTCTAGTTTTTTGGCAGCCTAACAACGCCTTTCATTGAAAGTGTTATTTGCCAGTCTGTGCTGAAGGCTACATCAAGAGGAAACAAACCTTAGGGATAGAATGTAGAACTACTTTATTGTGTCAAGTTTCAAGAAGCTAGCCCAAACCGTGTATGATTTAGAGTTTGAACTACATTTGTCAATATAGAAGAAAACAGTGAAACCTAAAAATTAAAACTGTTACTGCAAACGAATGCTTCAACGTAGGAGAATGAAACATGAGCATCCAAGTGGGATTGGTGTACTGATCATTACTTGAAAGTATCATGAAGATTGGATGCAAAAATATATGTTGAGATTTCAGAAGTCTCTAGTTTTTGGAAGTTTGGCAACCCCTTTCAATAAAAGTGTTATTCGCCAGTCCCTGCATTAGGCTACATCAAGAGGAAACAAACCTTAGAGATAGAACGTAGAACTATAGTTTTTTGTCAAGTTTCATGAAGCTAGCACAAACCGTGTTTGATTTAGAGTTCGAACTGCATCTGTCAATATAGGACAAAACAGAGTGAAACCTAAAAATTCAAAGTGTTCTTGCAAACGAATGCTTCAACCTAGGAGAACGAAACTTGGGCATCCAAGTTTGATTGGTGCACTGCTCATTACTTGAAAGTATCATGAAGGTCGGAAGAAAAAATATATGATGAGATTTCAGGAGACTGTAGTTTTTGGGAGCCTAACAACGCCTTTCATCGAATGTGTTATTCGCCAGTCTCTGCTTAAGGCTACATCAAGAGGAAACAAACCTTAGGGATAGAACGTAGAACTACTTTATTGTGTCATGTTTCAAGTAGCTAGCACAAACCGTGTTTGATTTAAAGTTCTAACTGCATCTGTCAATATAGGAGAAAACAGAGTGAAACCTAAAAATTCAAACTGTTCCTGCAAACGAATGCTTCAACCTAGAAGAACAAAACTTGGGCATCCAAGTGGGAATGGTGTACTGATCATTACTTGAATGTATCATGAAGATTGGATGAAAAAATATATGTTGAGATTTCAGGAGACGCTAGTTTTTTGAAACTTTGGCAACCCCTTTCAATATAAGTGTTATTCGCCAGTCCCTGCATTAGGCTACATCAAGAGGAAACAAACCTTAGAGATAGAACATAGAACTACTTTATTGTGTCAAGTTTCAAGAAGCTAGCACAAACCGTGTTTGATTTAGAGTTCTAGCTGCATCTGTCAATATAGGAGAAAACAGAGTGAAACCTAGAAATTCAAACTGTAACTGCAAACGAATGCATCAACCTAGGAGAACGAAACTTGGGCATCCAAGTTTGATTGGTGTACTGCTCATTACTTGAAAGTATCATTAAGGTCGGAAAAAAATATGTGTTGAGATTTCAGGAGACTCTAGTTTTTTGGCAGCCTAACAAAGCTTTTCATTGAAAGTGTTATTCGCCAGTCTGTGCTGAAGGCTACATCAAGAGGAAACAAAATTTAGGGATAGAATGTAGAACTACTTTATTGTGTCAAGTTTCAAGAAGCTAGCCCAAACAGTGTATGATTTAGAGTTTGAACTACATTTGTCAATATAGAAGAAAACAGTGAAACCTAAAAATTAAAACTGTTACTGCAAACGAATGCTTCAACGTAGGAGAATGAAACTTGAGCATCCAAGTGGGATTGGTGTACTGATCATTACTTGAAAGTATCATGAAGATTGGATAAAAAAATATATGTTGAGATTTCAGAAGACTCTAGTTTTGGGAAGTTTGGCAACCCCTTTCAATAAAAGTGTTATTCGCCAGTCCCTGCATTAGGCTACATCAAGAGGAAACAAACATTAGACATAGAACGTAGAACTACTTTATTGTGTCAAGTTTCAAGAAGCTAGCACAAACCGTGTTTGATTTAGAGTTCTAGCTGCATCTGTCAATATAGGAGAAAACAGAGTGAAACCTAGAAATTCAAACTGTAACTGCAAACGAATGCATCAACCTAGGAGAACGAAACTTGGGCATCCAAGTTTGATTGGTGTACTGCTCATTACTTGAAAGTATCATTAAGGTCGGAAAAAAATATGTGTTGAGATTTCAGGAGACTCTAGTTTTTTGGCAGCCTAACAACGCCTTTCATTGAAAGTGTTATTCGCCAGTCTGTGCTGAAGGCTACATCAAGAGGAAACAAACCTTAGGGATAGAATGTAGAACTACTTTATTGTGTCAAGTTTCAAGAAGCTAGCCCAAACCGTGTATGATTTAGAGTTTGAACTACATTTGTCAATATAGAAGAAAACAGTGAAACCTAAAAATTAAAACTGTTACTGCAAACGAATGCTTCAACGTAGGAGAATGAAACTTGAGCATCCAAGTGGGATTGGTGTACTGATCATTACTTGAAAGTATCATGAAGATTGGATGCAAAAATATATGTTGAGATTTCAGAAGACTCTAGTTTTTGGAAGTTTGGCAACCCCTTTCAATAAAAGTGTTATTCGCCAGTCCCTGCATTAGGCTACATCAAGAGGAAACAAACCTTAGAGATAGAACGTAGAACTACAGTATTTTGTCAAGTTTCAAGAAGCTAGCACAAACCGTGTTTGATTTAGAGTTCTAGCTGCATCTGTCAATATAGGAGAAAACAGAGTGAAACCTAGAAATTCAAACTGTTACTGCAAACGAATGCATCAACCTAGGAGAACGAAACTTGGGCATCCAAGTTTGATTGGTGTACTGCTCATTACTTGAAAGTATCATTAAGGTCGGAAAAAAATATGTGTTGAGATTTCAGGAGACTCTAGTTTTTTGGCAGCCTAACAACGCCTTTCATTGAAAGTGTTATTCGCCAGTCTGTGCTGAAGGCTACATCAAGAGGAAACAAACCTTAGGGATAGAATGTAGAACTACTTTATTGTGTCAAGTTTCAAGAAGCTAGCCCAAACCGTGTATGATTTAGAGTTTGAACTACATTTGTCAATATAGAAGAAAACAGTGAAACCTAAAAATTAAAACTGTTACTGCAAACGAATGCTTCAACGTAGGAGAATGAAACTTGAGCATCCAAGTGGGATTGGTGTACTGATCATTACTTGAAAGTATCATGAAGATTGGATGCAAAAATATATGTTGAGATTTCAGAAGACTCTAGTTTTTGGAAGTTTGGCAACCCCTTTCAATAAAAGTGTTATTCGCCAGTAACTGCATTAGGCTACATCAAGAGGAAACAAACCTTAGAGATAGAACGTAGAACTACAGTATTTGTCAAGTTTCAAGAAGCTAGCACAAACCGTGTTTGATTTAGAGTTCGAACTGCATCTGTCAATATAGGACAAAACACAGTGAAACCTAAAAATTCAAACTGTTCCTGCAAACAAATGCTTCAACCTAGGAGAACGAAACTTGGGCATCCAAGTTTGATTGGTGCACTGCTCATTACTTGAAAGTATCATGATGGTCGGAAGAAAAAATATATGATGAAATTTCAGGAGACTGTAGTTTTTTGGCAGCCTAACAACGCCTTTCATTGAATGTGTTATTCGCCAGTCTCTGCTTAAGGCTACATCAAGAGGAAACAAACCTTAGGGATAGAACGTAGAACTACTTTATTGTGTCATGTTTCAAGTAGCTAGCACAAACCGTGTTTGATTTAAAGTTCTAACTGCATCTGTCAATATAGGAGAAAACAGAGTGAAACCTAAAAATTCAAACTGTTCCTGCAAACGAATGCTTCATCCTAGAAGAACAAAACTTGGGCATCCAAGTGGGAATGGTGTACTGATCATTACGAGATATCAGGAGACTCTAGTTTTTTGAAAGTTTGGCTACCCCTTTCAATATAAGTGTTATTCGCCAGTCCCTGCATTAGGCTACATCAAGAGGAAACAAACCTTAGAGATAGAACGTAGAACTACTTTATTGTGTCAAGTTTCAAGACGCTAGCACAAACCGTGTTTGATTTAGAGTTCTAGCTGCATCTGTCAATATAGGAGAAAACAGAGTGAAACCTAGAAATTCAAACTGTAACTGCAAACGAATGCATCAACCTAGGAGAACGAAACTTGGGCATCCAAGTTTGATTGGTGTACTGCTCATTACTTGAAAGTATCATTAAGGTCGGAAAAAAATATGTGTTGAGATTTCAGGAGACTCTAGTTTTTTGGCAGCCTAACAACGCCTTTCATTGAAAGTGTTATTCGCCAGTCTGTGCTGAAGGCTACATCAAGAGGAAACAAACCTTAGGGATAGAATGTAGAACTACTTTATTGTGTCAAGTTTCAAGAAGCTAGCCCAAACCGTGTATGATTTAGAGTTTGAACTACATTTGTCAATATAGAAGAAAACAGTGAAACCTAAAAATTAAAACTGTTACTGCAAACGAATGCTTCAACGTAGGAGAATGAAACTTGAGCATCCAAGTGGGATTGGTGTACTGATCATTACTTGAAAGTATCATGAAGATTGGATAAAAAAATATATGTTGAGATTTCAGAAGACTCTAGTTTTGGGAAGTTTGGCAACCCCTTTCAATAAAAGTGTTATTCGCCAGTCCCTGCATTAGGCTACATCAAGAGGAAAAAAACCTTAGAGATAGAACGTAGAACTACTTTATTGTGTCAAGTTTCAAGAAGCTAGCACAAACCGTGTTTGATTTAGAGTTCTAGCTGCATCTGTCAATATAGGAGAAAACAGAGTGAAACCTAGAAATTCAAACTGTAACTGCAAACGAATGCATCAACCTAGGAGAACGAAACTTGGGCATCCAAGTTTGATTGGTGTACTGCTCATTACTTGAAAGTATCATGAAGGTCGGAAAAAAATATGTGTTGAGATTTCAGGAGACTCTAGTTTTTTGGCAGCCTAACAACGCCTTTCATTGAAAGTGTTATTTGCCAGTCTGTGCTGAAGGCTACATCAAGAGGAAACAAACGTTAGGGATAGAATGTAGAACTACTTTATTGTGTCAAGTTTCAAGAAGCTAGCCCAAACCGTGTATGATTTAGAGTTTGAACTACATTTGTCAATATAGAAGAAAACAGTGAAACCTAAAAATTAAAACTGTTACTGCAAACGAATGCTTCAATGTAGGAGAATGAAACATGAGCATCCAAGTGGGATTGGTGTACTGATCATTACTTGAAAGTATCATGAAGATTGGATGCAAAAATATATGTTGAGATTTCAGAAGACTCTAGTTTTTGGAAGTTTGGCAACCCCTTTCAATAAAAGTGTTATTCGCCAGTAACTGCATTAGGCTACATCAAGAGGAAACAAACCTTAGAGATAGAACGTAGAACTACAGTATTTTGTCAAGTTTCAAGAAGCTAGCACAAACCGTGTTTGATTTAGAGTTCTAGCTGCATCTGTCAATATAGGAGAAAACAGAGTGAAACCTAGAAATTCAAACTGTTACTGCAAACGAATGCATCAACCTAGGAGAACGAAACTTGGGCATCCAAGTTTGATTGGTGTACTGCTCATTACTTGAAAGTATCATTAAGGTCGGAAAAAAATATGTGTTGAGATTTCAGGAGACTCTAGTTTTTTGGCAGCCTAACAACGCCTTTCATTGAAAGTGTTATTCGCCAGTCTGTGCTGAAGGCTACATCAAGAGGAAACAAACCTTAGGGATAGAATGTAGAACTACTTTATTGTGTCAAGTTTCAAGAAGCTAGCCCAAACCGTGTATGATTTAGAGTTTGAACTACATTTGTCAATATAGAAGAAAACAGTGAAACCTAAAAATTAAAACTGTTACTGCAAACGAATGCTTCAACGTAGGAGAATGAAACTTGAGCATCCAAGTGGGATTGGTGTACTGATCATTACTTGAAAGTATCATGAAGATTGGATGCAAAAATATATGTTGAGATTTCAGAAGACTCTAGTTTTTGGAAGTTTGGCAACCCCTTTCAATAAAAGTGTTATTCGCCAGTAACTGCATTAGGCTACATCAAGAGGAAACAAACCTTAGAGATAGAACGTAGAACTACAGTATTTGTCAAGTTTCAAGAAGCTAGCACAAACCGTGTTTGATTTAGAGTTCGAACTGCATCTGTCAATATAGGACAAAACACAGTGAAACCTAAAAATTCAAACTGTTCCTGCAAACAAATGCTTCAACCTAGGAGAACGAAACTTGGGCATCCAAGTTTGATTGGTGCACTGCTCATTACTTGAAAGTATCATGAAGGTCGGAAGAAAAAATATATGATGAAATTTCAGGAGACTGTAGTTTTTTGGCAGCCTAACAACAGCTTTCATTGAATGTGTTATTCGCCAGTCTCTGCTTAAGGCTACATCAAGAGGAAACAAACCTTAGGCATAGAACGTAGAACTACTTTATTGTGTCATGTTTCAAGTAGCTAGCACAAACCGTGTTTGATTTAAATTTCTAACTGCATCTGTCAATATAGGAGAAAACAGAGTGAAACCTAAAAATTCAAACTGTTCCTGCAAACGAATGCTTCATCCTAGAAGAACAAAACTTGGGCATCGAAGTGGGAATGGTGTACTGATCATTACTTGAATGTATCATGAAGATTGGATGAAAAAATATATGTTGAGATTTCAGGAGACTCTAGTTTTTTGAAAGTTTGGCAACCCCTTTCAATATAAGTGTTATTCGCCAGGCCCTGCATTAGGCTACATCCCGAGGAAACAAACCTTAGAGATAGAACGTAGAACTACTTTATTGTGTCAAGTTTCAAGACGCTAGCACAAACCGTGTTTGATTTAGAGTTCTAGCTGCATCTGTCAATATAGGAGAAAACAGAGTGAAACCTAGAAATTCAAACTGTAACTGCAAACGAATGCATCAACCTATGAGAACGAAACTTGGGCATCCAAGTTTGATTGGTGTACTGCTCATACTTGAAAGTATCATTAAGGTCGGAAAAAAATATGTGTTGAGATTTCAGGAGACTCTAGTTTTTTGGCAGCCTAACAACGCCTTTCATTGAAAGTGTTATTCGCCAGTCTGTGCTGAAGGCTACATCAAGAGGAAACAAACCTTAGGGATAGAATGTAGAACTACTTTATTGTGTCAAGTTTCAAGAAGCTAGCCCAAACCGTGTATGATTTAGAGTTTGAACTACATTTGTCAATATAGAAGAAAACAGTGAAACCTAAAAATTAAAACTGTTACTGCAAACGAATGCTTCAACGTAGGAGAATGAAACTTGAGCATCCAAGTGGGATTGGTGTACTGATCATTACTTGAAAGTATCATGAAGATTGGATGCAAAAATATATGTTGAGATTTCGGAAGACTCTAGTTTTTGGAAGTTTGGCAACCCCTTTCAATAAAAGTGTTATTCGCCAGTAACTGCATTAGGCTACATCAAGAGGAAACAAACCTTAGAGATAGAACGTAGAACTACAGTATTTTGTCAAGTTTCAAGAAGCTAGCACAAACCGTGTTTGATTTACAGTTCGAACTGCATCTGTCAATATAGGACAAAACAGAGTGAAACCTAAAAATTCAAACTGTTCCTGCAAACGAATGCTTCAACCTAGGAGAACGAAACTTGGGCATCCAAGTTTGATTGGTGCACTGCTCATTACTTGAAAGTATGATGAAGGTCGGAAGAAAAAATATATGATGAGATTTCAGGAGACTGTAGTTTTTTGGCAGCCTAACAACGCCTTTCATTGAATGTGTTATTCGCCAGTCTCTGCTTAAGGGTACATCAAGAGGAAACAAACCTTAGGGATAGAACGAAGAACTACTTTATTGTGTCATGTTTCAAGTAGCTAGCACAAACCGTGTTTGATTTAAGGTTCTAACTGCATCTGTCAATATAGGAGAAAACAGAGTGAGACCTAAAAATTCAAACTGTTCCTGCAAACGAATGCTTCAACCTAGAAGAACAAAACTTGGGCATCCAAGTGGGAATGGTGTACTGATCATTACTTGAATGTATCATGAAGATTGGATGAAAAAATATATGTTGAGATTTCAGGAGACTCTAGTTTTTTGAAAGTTTGGCAACCCCTTTCAATATAAGTGTTATTCGCCAGTCCCTGCATTAGGCTACATCAAGAGGAAACAAACCTTAGAGATAGAACGTAGTACTACTTTATTGTGTCAAGTTTCAAGAAGCTAGCACAAACCGTGTTTGATTTAGAGTTCTAGCTGCATCTGTCAATATAGGAGAAAACAGAGTGAAACCTAGAAATTCAAACTGTTACTGCAAACGAATGCATCAACCTAGGAGAACGAAACTTGGGCATCCAAGTTTGATTGGTGTACTGCTCATTACTTGAAAGTATCATTAAGGTCGGAAAAAAAATATGTGTTGAGATTTCAGGAGACTCTAGTTTTTTGGCAGCCTAACAACGCCTTTCATTGAAAGTGTTATTCGCCAGTCTGTGTTGAAGGCTACATCAAGAGGAAACAAACCTTAGGGATATAATGTAGAACTACTTTATTGTGTCAAGTTTCAAGAGGCTAGCCCAAACCGTGTATGATTTAGAGTTTGAACTACATTTGTCAATATAGGAGAAAACAGAGTGAAACCTAAAAATTCAAACTGTTCCTGCAAACGAATGCTTCAATGTAGGAGAATGAAACTTGAGCATCCAAGTGGGATTGGTGTACTGATCATTACTCGAAAGTATCATGAAGATTGGATGAAAAAATATATGTTGAGATTTCAGAAGACTTTAGTTTTTGGAAGTTTGGCAACTACTTTCAATAAAAGTGTTATTCGCCAGTCCCTGCATTAGGCTACATCAAGAGGAAACAAACCTTAGAGATAGAACGTTGAACTATAGTATTTTTCAAGTTTCATGAAGCTAGCACAAACCGTGTTTGATTTAGAGTTCGAACTGCATCTGTCAATATAGGACAAAACAGAGTGAAACCTAAAAATTCAAAGTGTTCTCGCAAACGAATTCTTCAACCTAGGAGAACGAAACTTGGGCATCCAAGTTTGATTGGTGCACTGCTCATTACTTGAAAGTATCATGAAGGTCGGAAGAAAAAATATATGATGAGATTTCAGGAGACTGTAGTTTTTTGGCAGCCTAACAACGCCTTTCATTGAATGTGTTATTCGCCAGTCTCTGCTTAAGTCTACATCAAGAGGAAACAAACCTTAGGGATAGAACGTAGAACTAATTTATTGTGTCATGTTTCAAGTAGCTAGCACAAACCGTGTTTGATTTAAAGTTCTAACTGCATCTGTCAATATAGGAGAAAACAGAGGGAAACCTAAAAATTCAAACTGTTCCTGCAAACGAATGCTTCAACCTAGAAGAACAAAACTTGGGCATCCAAGTGGGAATGGTGTACTGATCATTACTTGAATGTATCATGAAGATTGGATGAAAAAATATATGTTGAGATTTCAGGAGACTCTAGTTTTTTGAAAGTTTGGCAACCCCTTTCAATATAAGTGTTATTCGCCAGTCCCTGCATTAGGCTACATCAAGAGGAAACAAACCTTAGAGATAGAACGTAGAACTACTTTATTGTGTCAAGTTTCAAGAAGCTAGCACAAACCGTGTTTGATTTAGAGTTCTAGCTGCATCTGTCAATATAGGAGAAAACAGAGTGAAACCTAGAAATTCAAACTGTTACTGCAAACGAATGCATCAACCTAGGAGAACGAAACTTGGGCATCCAAGTTTGATTGGTGTACTGCTCATTACTTGAAAGTATCATTAAGGTCGGAAAAAAATATGTGTTGAGATTTCAGGAGACTCTAGTTTTTTGGCAGCCTAACAACGCCTTTCATTGAAAGTGTTATTCGCCAGTCTGTGCTGAAGGCTACATCAAGAGGAAACAAACCTTAGGGATAGAATGTAGAACTACTTTATTGTGTCAAGTTTCAAGAACTAGCCCAAACCGTGTATGATTTAGAGTTTGAACTACATTTGTCAATATAGGAGAAAGCAGAATGAAACCTAAAAATTCAAACTGTTACTGCAAACGAATGCTTCAACGTAGGAGAATGAAACTTGAGCATCCAAGTGGGATTGGTGTACTGATCATAACTCGAAAGTATCATGAAGATTGGATAAAAAAATATATGTTGAGATTTCAGAAGACTCTAGTTTTGGGAAGTTTGGCAACCCCTTTCAATAAAAGTGTTATTCGCCAGTCCCTGCATTAGGCTACATCAAGAGGAAACAAACCTTAGAGATAGAACATAGAACTACAGTATTTTGTCAAGTTTCAAGAAGCTAGCACAAACCGTGTTTGATTTAGAGTTCGAACTGCATCTGTCAATATAGGACAAAACAGAGTGAAACCTAAAAATTCAAACTGTTCCTGCAAACGAATGCTTCAACCTAGGAGAACGAAACTTGGGCATCCAAGTTTGATTGGTGCACTGTTCATTACTTGAAAGTATCATGAAGGTCAGAAGAAAAAATATATGATGAGATTTCAGGAGACTGTAGTTTTTTGGCAGCCTAACAACGCCTTTCATTGAATGTGTTATTCGCCAGTCTCTGCTTAAGGGTACATCAAGAGGAAACAAACCTTAGAGATAGCACGTAGAACTACAGTATTTTGTCAAGTTTCAAGTAGCTAGCACAAACCGTGTTTGATTTAAAGTTCGAACTGCATCTGTCAATATAGGAGAAAACAGAGTGAAACCTAAAAATTCAAACTGTTCCTGCAAACGAATGCTTCAACCTAGAAGAACAAAACTTGGGCATCCAAGTGAGAATGGTGTACTGATCATTACTTGAATGTATCATGAAGATTGGATGAAAAAATATATGTTGAGATTTCAGGAGACTCTAGTTTTTTGAAAGTTTGGCAACCCCTTTCAATATAAGTGTCATTCGCCAGTCCCTGCATTAGGCTACATCAAGAGGAAACAAACCTTAGAGATAGAACGTAGAACTACTTTATTGTGTCAAGTTTCAAGAAGCTAGCACAAACCGTGGTTTGATTTAGAGTTCTAGCTGCATCTGTCAATATAGGAGAAAACAGAGTGAAACCTAGAAATTCAAACTGTTAATGCAAACGAATGCATCAACCTAGGAGAACGAAACTTGGGCATCCAAGTTTGATTGGTGTACTGCTCATTACTTGAAAGTATCATTAAGGTCGGAAAAAAATATGTGTTGAGATTTCAGGAGACTCTAGTTTTTTGGCAGCCTAACAACGCCTTTCATTGAAAGTGTTATTCGCCAGTCTGTGCTGAAGGCTACATCAAGAGGAAACAAACCTTAGGGATAGAATGTAGAACTACGTTATTGTGTCAAGGTTCAAGAAGCTAGCCCAAACCGTGTATGATTTAGAGTTTGAACTACATTTGTCAATATAGGAGAAAGCAGAATGAAACCTAAAAATTCAAACTGTTACTGCAAACGAATGCTTCAACGTAGGAGAAGGAAACTTGAGCATCCAAGTGGGATTGGTGTACTGATCATTACTTGAAAGTATCATGAAGATTGGATGCAAAAATATATGTTGAGATTTCGGAAGACTCTAGTTTTTGGAAGTTTGGCAACCCCTTTCAATAAAAGTGTTATTCGCCAGTCCCTGCATTAGGCTACATCAAGAGGAAACAAACCTTAGAGATAGAACGTAGAACTACAGTATTTTGTCAAGTTTCAAGAAGCTAGCACAAACCGTGTTTGATTTAGAGTTCTAGCTGCATCTGTCAATATAGGAGAAAACAGAGTGAAACCTAGAAATTCAAACTGTTACTGCAAACGAATGCATCAACCTAGGAGAACGAAACTTGGGCATCCAAGTTTGATTGGTGTACTGCTCATTACTTGAAAGTATCATTAAGGTCGGAAAAAAATATGTGTTGAGATTTCAGGAGACTCTAGTTTTTTGGCAGCCTAACAACGCCTTTCATTGAAAGTGTTATTCGCCAGTCTGTGCTGAAGGCTACATCAAGAGGAAACAAACCTTAGGGATAGAATGTAGAATTACTTTATTGTGTCAAGTTTCAAGAAGCTAGCCCAAACCGTGTATGATTTAGAGTTTGAACTACATTTGTCAATATAGAAGAAAACAGTGAAACCTAAAAATTAAAACTGTTACTGCAAACGAATGCTTCAACGTAGGAGAATGAAACTTGAGCATCCAAGTGGGATTGGTGTACTGATCATTACTTGAAAGTATCATGAAGATTGGATGCAAAAATATATGTTGAGATTTCAGAAGACTCTAGTTTTTGGAAGTTTGGCAACCCCTTTCAATAAAAGTGTTATTCGCCAGTAACTGCATTAGGCTACATCAAGAGGAAACAAACCTTAGAGATAGAACGTAGAACTACAGTATTTTGTCAAGTTTCAAGAAGCTAGCACAAACCGTGTTTGATTTAGAGTTCTAGCTGCATCTGTCAATATAGGACAAAACACAGTGAAACCTAAAAATTCAAACTGTTCCTGCAAACAAATGCTTCAACCTAGGAGAACGAAACTTGGGCATCCAAGTTTGATTGGTGCACTGCTCATTACTTGAAAGTATCATGAAGGTCGGAAGAAAAAATATATGATGAAATTTCAGGAGACTGTAGTTTTTTGGCAGCCTAACAACAGCTTTCATTGAATGTGTTATTCGCCAGTCTCTGCTTAAGGCTACATCAAGAGGAAACAAACCTTAGGCATAGAACGTAGAACTACTTTATTGTGTCATGTTTCAAGTAGCTAGCACAAACCGTGTTTGATTTAAATTTCTAACTGCATCTGTCAATATAGGAGAAAACAGAGTGAAACCTAAAAATTCAAACTGTTCCTGCAAACGAATGCTTCATCCTAGAAGAACAAAACTTGGGCATCCAAGTGGGAATGGTGTACTGATCATTACTTGAATGTATCATGAAGATTGGATGAAAAAATATATGTTGAGATTTCAGGAGACTCTAGTTTTTTGAAAGTTTGGCAACCCCTTTCAATATAAGTGTTATTCGCCAGGCCCTGCATTAGGCTACATCCCGAGGAAACAAACCTTAGAGATAGAACGTAGAACTACTTTATTGTGTCAAGTTTCAAGACGCTAGCACAAACCGTGTTTGATTTAGAGTTCTAGCTGCATCTGTCAATATAGGAGAAAACAGAGTGAAACCTAGAAATTCAAACTGTAACTGCAAACGAATGCATCAACCTATGAGAACGAAACTTGGGCATCCAAGTTTGATTGGTGTACTGCTCATACTTGAAAGTATCATTAAGGTCGGAAAAAAATATGTGTTGAGATTTCAGGAGACTCTAGTTTTTTGGCAGCCTAACAACGCCTTTCATTGAAAGTGTTATTCGCCAGTCTGTGCTGAAGGCTACATCAAGAGGAAACAAACCTTAGGGATAGAATGTAGAACTACTTTATTGTGTCAAGTTTCAAGAAGCTAGCCCAAACCGTGTATGATTTAGAGTTTGAACTACATTTGTCAATATAGAAGAAAACAGTGAAACCTAAAAATTAAAACTGTTACTGCAAACGAATGCTTCAACGTAGGAGAATGAAACTTGAGCATCCAAGTGGGATTGGTGTACTGATCATTACTTGAAAGTATCATGAAGATTGGATGCAAAAATATATGTTGAGATTTCGGAAGACTCTAGTTTTTGGAAGTTTGGCAACCCCTTTCAATAAAAAGTGTTATTCGCCAGTAACTGCATTAGGCTACATCAAGAGGAAACAAACCTTAGAGATAGAACGTAGAACTACAGTATTTTGTCAAGTTTCAAGAAGCTAGCACAAACCGTGTTTGATTTACAGTTCGAACTGCATCTGTCAATATAGGACAAAACAGAGTGAAACCTAAAAATTCAAACTGTTCCTGCAAACGAATGCTTCAACCTAGGAGAACGAAACTTGGGCATCCAAGTTTGATTGGTGCACTGCTCATTACTTGAAAGTATGATGAAGGTCGGAAGAAAAAATATATGATGAGATTTCAGGAGACTGTAGTTTTTTGGCAGCCTAACAACGCCTTTCATTGAATGTGTTATTCGCCAGTCTCTGCTTAAGGGTACATCAAGAGGAAAAAAACCTTAGGGATAGAACGAAGAACTACTTTATTGTGTCATGTTTCAAGTAGCTAGCACAAACCGTGTTTGATTTAAGGTTCTAACTGCATCTGTCAATATAGGAGAAAACAGAGTGAGACCTAAAAATTCAAACTGTTCCTGCAAACGAATGCTTCAACCTAGAAGAACAAAAACTTGGGCATCCAAGTGGGAATGGTGTACTGATCATTACTTGAATGTATCATGAAGATTGGATGAAAAAATATATGTTGAGATTTCAGGAGACTCTAGTTTTTTGAAAGTTTGGCAACCCCTTTCAATATAAGTGTTATTCGCCAGTCCCTGCATTAGGCTACATCAAGAGGAAACAAACCTTAGAGATAGAACGTAGAACTACTTTATTGTGTCAAGTTTCAAGAAGCTAGCACAAACCGTGTTTGATTTAGAGTTCTAGCTGCATCTGTCAATATAGGAGAAAACAGAGTGAAACCTAGAAATTCAAACTGTTACTGCAAACGAATGCATCAACCTAGGAGAACGAAACTTGGGCATCCAAGTTTGATTGGTGTACTGCTCATTACTTGAAAGTATCATTAAGGTCGGAAAAAAAATATGTGTTGAGATTTCAGGAGACTCTAGTTTTTTGGCAGCCTAACAACGCCTTTCATTGAAAGTGTTATTCGCCAGTCTGTGTTGAAGGCTACATCAAGAGGAAACAAACCTTAGGGATATAATGTAGAACTACTTTATTGTGTCAAGTTTCAAGAGGCTAGCCCAAACCGTGTATGATTTAGAGTTTGAACTACATTTGTCAATATAGGAGAAAACAGAGTGAAACCTAAAAATTCAAACTGTTCCTGCAAACGAATGCTTCAATGTAGGAGAATGAAACTTGAGCATCCAAGTGGGATTGGTGTACTGATCATTACTCGAAAGTATCATGAAGATTGGATGAAAAAATATATGTTGAGATTTCAGAAGACTTTAGTTTTTGGAAGTTTGGCAACTACTTTCAATAAAAGTGTTATTCGCCAGTCCCTGCATTAGGCTACATCAAGAGGAAACAAACCTTAGAGATAGGACGTTGAACTATAGTATTTTTCAAGTTTCATGAAGCTAGCACAAACCGTGTTTGATTTAGAGTTCGAACTGCATCTGTCAATATAGGACAAAACAGAGTGAAACCTAAAAATTCAAAGT
>NW_027518184.1:0-36156 GCF_048772815.1 Callospermophilus lateralis | reverse complement strand
TCTATCAATATAGGAGAAAACAGATTGAAACCTCAAATTTCAAACTCTTACTGCCAACGAATGCTTCAACCTAGAAGAACGAAATTTGCTGAGCCAAGTGGGATTGGTGTACTGCTCCTTACTACCAAGTATCTTCAAGATTGGGTGAAAAAACATATGCTGAGATTTCAGGACACTCGTAGTATTTTGGAAGCTTGGCAACCACTTCCAAACGAAAGTGTGTTTCACCACTCCCTCCTAGGGAAACTTCAAGAGGAAACAAACCATACAGATAGAACTTAGAACTAATTTATTGTGTCAAGTTTCAAGGGGCTAGCACAAACCGTGTTTGAGTTAGAGTTCCAAATTCATGTATAAATATAGGAGAAAACAGCGTGAAACCCGAAATTTCAAAATTTTATTGAAAACGAATGCTTCAAACTAGAAGAACGAAATTTGCTTAGCCAAGAGGGATTGGTGTACTGCTCATTACCACCAAGTATCTTCAAGATTGGGTGAAAAAACCTATGCTGAGATTTCAGGACACTCGTAGTTTTTTGGAAGCTTGGCAACCCCTTTCAAATGAAAGTGTGCTTCACCACTCCCTCCTAGGGCAACTTCAAGAGGAAACAAACCGTACAGATAGAACTTAGAACTACTTTATTGTGTCAAGCTTCACGGGGCTAGCACAAACCATGTTTGATTTGGAGTTCCAAATTCATGTATCAATATAGGAGAAAACAGAGTGAAACCTGAAAACTCAAACTCTTATTGCAAACGAATGCTTCAACCTAGAAGATCGAAATTCGCTGAGCCAAGTGGGATTGGTGTACTGTTCATTACCACCAAGTATCTTCAAGATTGGGTGAAAAAACATATGCTGAGATTTCAGGACACTCGTAGTATTTTGGAAGCTTGGCAACCTCTTCCAAACGAAAGTGTGTTTCACAACTCCCTCCTAGGGCTACTTCAAGAGGAAACAAACGATACAGATAGAACTTAGAACTACTTTATTGTGTCAACTTTCAAGGGGCTAGCACAACCGTGCTTGATTTAGAGTTCCAAATTCATGTATCAATATAGGAGAAAACAAAGTGAAACCTGAAAATTCAAACTATTATTGCAAACGAATGCTCCAACCTAGAAGAATGAAATTTACTGAGCCAAGTGGGATTGGTGTACTGCTCATTACCACCAAGTATCTTCAAGATTGGGTGAAAAAACATATGCTGAGATTTCAGGACACTCGTAGTATTTTGGAAGCTTGGCAACCCCTTTCAATCGAAAGTGTGCTTCACCACTCCCTCCTAGGGCAACTTCAAGAGGAAATAAACCGTACAGATAGAACTTAGAACTACTTTATTGTGTCAAGTTTCAAGGGGCTAGCACAAACCGTGTTTGAGTTAGAGTTCCAAATTCATGTATAAATATAGGAGAAAACAGCGTGAAACCCGAAATTTCAAAATTTTATTGAAAACGAATGCTTCAACCTAGAAGAACGAAATTTGCTTAGCCAAGTGGGATTGGTGTACTGCTCATTACCACCAAGTATCTTCAAGATTGGGTGAAAAAACCTATGCTGAGATTTCAGGACACTCGTAGTTTTTTGGAAGCTTGGCAACCCCTTTCAATCGAAAGTGTGCTTCACCACTCCCTCCTAGGGCAACTTCAAGAGGAAACAAACTGTACAGATAGAACTTAGAACTACTTTATTGTGTCAAGTTTCAAGGGGCTAGCACAAACGGTTCTTGATTTAGAGTTCCAAATTTATTTATCAATATAGGAGAAAACAGAGTGAAACCTGAAAATTCAAACTCTTTTTGCACACGAATGCTTCAACCTAGAAGAACGAAATTTGCTGAGCCAAGTGGGATTGGTGTACTGCTCATTACCACAATGGATCTTCAAGATTGGGTATAAAAGCATATGCTGAGATTTCAGGACACTCATAGTATTTTGGAAGTTTGGCAACCTCTTTCAAATGAAAGTGTGTTTCACCACTCCCTCCTAAGGCAACTTCAAGAGGAAACAAACCATACAGATAGAACTTAGAACTAATTTATTGTGTCAAGTTTCAAGGGGCTAGCACAAACCGTGCTTGATTTAGAGTTCCAAATTCATGTATCAATACAGGAGAAAACAGAGTGAAACCTGAAAATTCAAACTCTTATTGCAAACGAATGCTCCAACCTAGAACAATGAAATTTACTGAGCCAAGTGGGATTGGTGTACTGCTCAGTACCACCAAGTATCTTCAAGATTGGGTGAAAAAACGTATGCTGACATTTCAGGACACTTGTAGTATTTTGAAAGCTTGGCAACCTCTTCCAAACGAAAGTGTGTTTCACAACTTCCTCCTAGGGAAACTTCAATTGGACACAAACCATATACATAGTACTTAGAACTACTTTATTGTGTCAAGTTTCAAGGGGCTAGCACAAACTGTGTTTGATTTGGAGTTCCAAATCCATCTATCAATATAGGAGAAAACAGAGTGAAACCTGAAAATTCAAACTCTTACTGCCAACGAATGCTTCAACCTAGAAGAACGAAATTTGCTGAACCCAGTGGGATTGGTGTACTGCTCATTATCACCAAGTATCTTCAAGAATGGGTGAAAAAACATATGCTGAGATTTCAGGACACTCGTAGTTTTTTGGAAGCTTGGCAACCCGTTTCAAATGAAAGTGTGTTTCACCACTCCCTCCTAGGGCTACTTCAAGAGGAAACAAACCATACACACAGAACTTAGAACTACTTTTTTGTGTCAAGTTTAAAGGGGCTAGCACAAACCGTGCTTGATTTAGAGTTCCAAATTCATGTATCAATATAGGAGAAAACAGAGTGAAACCTGAAAATTCAAACTCTTATTGCACACGAATGCTTCAACCTAGAAGAACGAAATTTGCTGAGCCAAGTGGGCTTGGTGTACTGCTCCTTACCACCAAGTATCTTCATGATTGGGAGAAAAAACATATGCTGAGATTTCAGGACACTCGTAGTATTTTGGAAGCTTGGCAACCTCTTCCAAACGAAAGTGTGTTTCACCACTCCCTCCTAGGGAAACTTCAATTGGACACAAAGCATACAGATAGAACTTAGAAC
The DNA here is from genome assembly GCF_048772815.1 of Callospermophilus lateralis. Classification (NCBI taxonomy): domain Eukaryota; kingdom Metazoa; phylum Chordata; class Mammalia; order Rodentia; family Sciuridae; genus Callospermophilus; species Callospermophilus lateralis. The sequence continues at coordinate 33,072 of NW_027518184.1, read as the reverse complement.
TACTTTATTGTGTCAAGTTTCACGGGGCTAGCACAAACCGTGTTTGATTTGGAGTTCCAAATTCATGTATCAATATAGGAGAAAACAGAGTGAAACCTGAAAACTCAAACTCTTATTGCAAACGAATGCTTCAAACTAGAAGATCGAAATTTGCTGAGCCAAGTGGGATTGGTGTACTGCTCATTACCACCAAGTATCTTCAAGATTGGGTGAAAAAACATATGCTGAGATTTCAGGACACTCGTAGTATTTTGGAAGCTTGGCAACCACTTCCAAATGAAAGTGTATTTCACCACTCCCTCCTAGGGAAACTTCAAGAGGAAACAAACCATACAGATAGAACTTAGAACTAATTTATTGTGTCAAGTTTCAAGGGGCTAGCACAAACCGTGTTTGAGTTAGAGTTCCAAATTCATGTATAAATATAGGAGAAAACAGCGTGAAACCCGAAATTTCAAAATATTATTGAAAACGAATGCTTCAACCTAGAAGAACGAAATTTGCTTAGCCAAGTGGGATTGGTGTACTGCTCATTACCACCAAGTATCTTCAAGATTGGGTGAAAAACCTATGCTGAGATTTCAGGACACTCGTAGTTTTTTGGAAGCTTGGCAACCCCTTTCAAATGAAAGTGTGCTTCACCACTCCCTCCTAGGGCAACTTCAAGAGGAAACAAACCGTACAGATAGAACTTAGAACTACTTTATTGTGTCAAGTTTCACGGGGCTAGCACAAACCGTGTTTGATTTGGAGTTCCAAATTCATGTATCAATATAGGAGAAAACAGAGTGAAACCCGAAATTTCAAAATTTTATTGCAAACGAATGCTTCAACCTAGAAGAACGAAATTTGCTGAGCCAAGTGGGATTGGTGTACTGCTCATTACCCCCAAGTATCTTCAAGATTGGGTGAAAAAACATATGCTGAGATTTCAGGACACTCGTAGTATTTTGGAAGCTTGGCAACCTCTTCCAAACGAAAGTGTGTTTCACAACTCCCTCCTAGGGCTACTTCAAGAGGAAACAAACCATACAGATAGAACTTAGAACTACTTTATTGTGTCAAGTTTCAAGGGGCTAGCACAACCGTGCTTGATTTAGAGTTCCAAATTCATGTATCAATATAGGAGAAAACAGAGTGAAACCTGAAAATTCAAACTATTATTGCAAACGAATGCTCCAACCTAGAAGAATGAAATTTACTGAGCCAAGTGGGATTGGTGTACTGCTCATTACCACCAAGTATCTTCAATATTGGGTGAAAAAACGTATGCTGAGATTTCAGGACACTTGTAGTATTTTGGAAGCTTGGCAAACTCTTCCAAACGAAAGTGTGTTTCACAACTCCCTCCTAGGGAAACTTCAATTGGACACAAACCATACACATAGAACTTAGAACTACTTTTTTGTGTCAAGTTTAAAGGGGCTAGCACAAACCGTGCTTGATTTAGAGTTCCAAATTCATGTATCAATATAGGAGAAAACAGAGTGAAACCTGAAAATTCAAACTCTTATTGCACACGATGCTTCAACCTAGAAGAACGAAATTTGCTGAGCCAAGTGGGATTGGTGTACTGCTCATTACCACCAAGGATATTCAAGATTGGGTAAAAAACATATGCTGAGATTTCAGGACACTCGTAGTATTTTGGAAGCTTGGAAACCTCTTTCAAACGAAAGTGTGTTTCACCACTCCCTCCTAAGGCAACTTCAAGAGGAAACAAACCATACAGATAGAACTTAGAACTACTTTATTGTGTCAAGTTTCAAGGGGCTAGCACAAACCGTTCTTGATTTAGAGTTCCAAATTCACGCATCAATATAGGAGAAAACAGAGTGAAACCTGAAAATTCAAACTGTTATTGCAAACGAATGCTTCAACCTAGAATAACGAAATTTGCTGAGCCAAGTGGGCTTGGTGTACTGCTCATTACCACCAAGTATCTTCAAGATTGGGTGAAAAAACATATGCTGAGATTTCAGGACACTCGTAGTATTTTGGAAGCTTGGCAACCTCTTCCAAACGAAAGTGTGTTTCACCACTCCCTCCTAGGGAAACTTCAATTGGACACAAACCATACAGATAGAACTTAGAACTACTTTATTGTGTCAAGTTTCAAGGGGCTAGCACAAACCGTGTTTTATTTGGAGTTCCAAATTCATCTATCAATATAGGAGAAAACAGAGTGAAACCTCAAATTTCAAACTCTTACTGCCAACGAATGCTTCAACCTAGAAGAACGAAATTTGCTGAGCCAAGTGGGATTGGTGTACTGCTCCTTACTACCAAGTATCTTCAAGATTGGGTGAAAAAACATATGCTGAGATTTCAGGACACTCGTAGTATTTTGGAAGCTTGGCAACCTCTTCCAAACGAAAGTGTGTTTCACCACTCCCTCCTAGGGAAACTTCAAGAGGAAACAAACCATACAGATAGAACTTAGAACTAATTTATTGTGTCAAGTTTCAAGGGCTAGCACAAACCGTGTTTGAGTTAGAGTTTCAAATTCATGTATAAATATAGGAGAAAACAGCGTGAAACCCGAAATTTCAAAATTTTATTGAAAACGAATGCTTCAAACTAGAAGAACGAAATTTGCTTATCCAAGTGGGATTGGTGTACTGCTCATTACCACCAAGTATCTTCAAGATTGGGTGAAAAAACCTATGCTGAGATTTCAGGACACTCGTAGTTTTTTGGAAGCTTGGCAACCACTTTCAAATGAAAGTGTGCTTCACCACTCCCTCCTAGGGCAACTTCAAGAGGAAACAAACCGTACAGATAGAACTTAGAACTACTTTATTGTGTCAAGTTTCACGGGGCTAGCACAAACCGTGTTTGATTTGGAGTTCCAAATTCATGTATCAATATAGGAGAAAACAGAGTGAAACCTGAAAACTCAAACTCTTATTGCAAACGAATGCTTCAACCTAGAAGATCGAAATTTGCTGAGCCAAGTGGGATTGTTGTACTGCTCATTACCACCAAGTATCTTCAAGATTGGGTGAAAAAACATATGCTGAGATTTCAGGACACTCGTAGTATTTTGGAAGCTTGGCAACCTCTTCCAAACGAAAGTGTGTTTCACAACTCCCTCCTAGGGCTACTTCAAGAGGAAACAAACCATACAGATAGAACTTAGAACTACTTTATTGTGTCAAGTTTCAAGGGGCTAGCACAACCGTGCTTGATTTAGAGTTCCAAATTCATGTATCAATATAGGAGAAAACAGAGTGAAACCTGAAAATTCAAACTATTATTGCAAACGAATGCTCCAACCTAGAAGAATGAAATTTACTGAGCCAAGTGGGATTGGTGTACTGCTCATTACCACCAAGTATCTTCAAGATTGGGTGAAAAAACGTATGCTGAGATTTCAGGACACTTGTAGTATTTTGGAAGCTTGGCAAACTCTTCCAAACGAAAGTGTGTTTCACAACTCCCTCCTAGGGAAACTTCAATTGGACACAAACCATACACATAGAACTTAGAACTACTTTATTGTGTGAAGTTTCAAGGGGCTAGCACAATCCGTGCTTGATTTGGAGTTTCAAATTCATGTATCAATATAGGAGAAAACAGAGTGAAACCTGAAAACTCAAACTCTTATTGCAAACGAATGCTTCAACCTAGAAGAACGAAATTTGCTGAATCAAGTGGGATTGGTGTACTGCTCATTACCCCCAAGTATCTGCAAGATTGGGTGAAAAAACATATGCTGAGATTTCAGGACACTCGTAGTATTTTGGAAGCTTGGCAACCTCTTCCAAACGAAAGTGTGTTTCACAACTCCCTCCTAGGGCTACTTCAAGAGGAAACAAACCATACAGATAGAACTTAGAACTAATTTATTGTGTCAAGTTTCAAGGGGCTAGCACAAACCGTGCTTGATTTAGAGTTCCAAATTCATGTATCAATACAGGAGAAAACAGAGTGAAACCTGAAAATTCAAACTCTTATTGCAAACGAATGCTCCAACCTAGAAGAATGAAATTTACTGAGCCAAGTGGGATTGGTGTACTGCTCAGTACCACCAAGTATCTTCAAGATTGGGTGAAAAAACGTATGCTGACATTTCAGGACACTTGTAGTATTTTGGAAGCTTGGCAACCTCTTCCAAACGAAAGTGTGTTTCACAACTTCCTCCTAGGGAAACTTCAATTGGACACAAACCATATACATAGTACTTAGAACTACTTTATTGTGTCAAGTTTCAAGGGGCTAGCACAAACCGTGTTTGATTTGGAGTTCCAAATCCATCTATCAATATAGGAGAAAACAGAGTGAAACCTGAAAATTCAAACTCTTACTGCCAACGAATGCTTCAACCTAGAAGAACGAAATTTGCTGAACCCAGTGGGATTGGTGTACTGCTCATTATCACCAAGTATCTTCAAGAATGGGTGAAAAAACATATGCTGAGATTTCAGGACACTCGTAGTTTTTTGGAAGCTTGGCAACCCGTTTCAAACGAAAGTGTGTTTCACCACTCCCTCCTAGGGCTACTTCAAGAGGAAACAAACCATACACATAGAACTTAGAACTACTTTTTTGTGTCAAGTTTAAAGGGGCTAGCACAAACCGTGCTTGATTTAGAGTTCCAAATTCATGTATCAATATAGGAGAAAACAGAGTCAAACCTGAAAATTCAAACTCTTATTGCACACGAATGCTTCAACCGAGAAGAACGAAATTTGCTGTGCCAAGTGGGATTGGTGTACTGCTCATTAGCACCAAGGATATTCCAGATTGGGTAAAAAAACATATGCTGAGATTTCAGGACACTCGTAGTATTTTGGAAGCTTGGCAACCTCTTTCAAACGAAAGTGTGTTTCACCACTCCCTCCTAAGGCAACTTCAAGAGGAAAGAAACCATACAGATAGAACTTAGAACTACCTTATTGTGTCAAGTTTCAAGGGGCTAGCACAAACTGTGCTTGATTTAGAGTTCCAAATTCATGTATCAATATAGGAGAAAACAGAGTGAAACCTGAAAATTCAAACTCTTATTGCAAACGAATACTCCAACCTAGAATAATGAAATTTACTGAGCCAAGTGGGATTGGTGTACTGCTCATTACCACCAAGTATCTTCAAGATTGGGTCAAAAAACGTATGCTGAAATTTCAGGAAACTTGTAGTATTTTGGACGCTTGGCAACCTCTTCCAAACGAAAGTGTTTTTCACAACTCCCTCCTAGGGAAACTTCAATTATACACAAACCATACACATAGAACTTAGAACTACTTTATTGTGTCAAGGTTCAAGGGGGTAGCCCAAACCGTGTTTGATTTGGAGTTCCAAATCCATCTATCAATATAGGAGAAAACAGAGTGAAACCTGAAAATTCAACCTCTTACTGCCAACGAATGCTTCAACCTAGAAGAACGAAATTTGCTGAACCCAGTGGGATTGGTGTACTGCTCATTATCACCAAGTATCTTCAAGATTGGGTGAAAAAACATATGCTGAGATTTCAGGACACTCGTAGTTTTTTGGAAGCTTGGCAACCCGTTTCAAACGAAAGTGTGTTTCACCACTCCCTCCTAGGGCTACTTAAAAAGAAAACAAGCCATACACATAGAACTTAAAACTACTTTATTGTGTCAAGTTTCAAGGGGCTAGCACAATCCGTGCTTGATTTAGAGTTCCAAATTCATGTATCAATATAAGAGAAAACAGAGTGAAACCTGAAAATTCAAACTCTTATTGGAAACGAATGCATCAACCTAGAAGAACGAAATTTGCTGAGCCAAGTGGGATTGGTGTACTGTTCATTACCACCAAGTATCTTCAAGATTGGGTGAAAAAACGTATGCTGAGATTTCAGGACACTTGTAGTATTTTGGAAGCTTGGCAAACTCTTCCAAACGAAAGTGTGTTTCACAACTCCCTCCTAGGGAAACTTCAATTGGACACAAACCATACACATAGAACTTAGAACTACTTTTTTGTGTCAAGTTTAAAGGGGCTAGCACAAACCGTGCTTGATTTAGAGTTCCAAATTCATGTATCAATATAGGAGAAAACAGAGTGAAACCTGAAAATTCAAACTCTTATTGCACACGAATGCTTCAACCTAGAAGAACGAAATTTGCTGAGCCAAGTGGGATTGGTGTACTGCTCATTACCACCAAGGATATTCAAGATTGGGTAAAAAAACATATGCTGAGATTTCAGGACACTCGTAGTATTTTGGAAGCTTGGAAACCTCTTTCAAACGAAAGTGTGTTTCACCACTCCCTCCTAAGGCAACTTCAAGAGGAAACAAACCATACAGATAGAACTTAGAACTACTTTATTGTGTCAAGTTTCAAGGGGCTAGCACAAACCTTTCTTGATTTAGAGTTCCAAATTCACGCATCAATATAGGAGAAAACAGAGTGAAACCTGAAAATTCAAACTGTTATTGCAAACGAATGCTTCAACCTAGAATAACGAAATTTCTGAGCCAAGTGGGCTTGGTGTACTGCTCATTACCACCAAGTATCTTCAAGATTGGGTGAAAAAACATATGCTGAGATTTCAGGACACTCGTAGTATTTTGGAAGCTTGGCAACCTCTTCCAAACGAAAGTGTGTTTCACCACTCCCTCTTAGGGAAACTTCAATTGGACACAAACCATACAGATAGAACTTAGAACTACTTTATTGTGTCAAGTTTCAAGGGGCTAGCACAAACCGTGTTTTATTTGGAGTTCCAAATTCATCTATCAATATAGGAGAAAACAGAGTGAAACCTCAAATTTCAAACTCTTACTGCCAACGAATGCTTCAACCTAGAAGAACGAAATTTGCTGAGCCAAGTGGGATTGGTGTACTGCTCCTTACTACCAAGTATCTTCAAGATTGGGTGAAAAAACATATGCTGACATTTCAGGACACTCGTAGTATTTTGGAAGCTTGGCAACCTCTTCCAAACGAAAGTGTGTTTCACCACTCCCTCCTAGGGAAACTTCAAGAGGAAACAAACCATACAGATAGAACTTAGAACTAATTTATTGTGTCAAGTTTCAAGGGCTAGCACAAACCGTGTTTGAGTTAGAGTTCCAAATTCATGTATAAATATAGGAGAAAACAGCGTGAAACCCGAAATTTCAAAATTTTATTGAAAACGAATGCTTCAAACTAGAAGAACGAAATTTGCTTAGCCAAGTGGGATTGGTGTACTGCTCATTACCACCAAGTATCTTCAAGATTGGGTGAAAAAACCTATGCTGAGATTTCAGGACACTCGTAGTTTTTTGGAAGCTTGGCAACCACTTTCAAATGAAAGTGTGCTTCACCACTCCCTCCTAGGGCAACTTCAAGAGGAAACAAACCGTACAGATAGAACTTAGAACTACTTTATTGTGTCAAGTTTCACGGGGCTAGCACAAACCGTGTTTGATTTGGAGGTCCAAATTCATGTATCAATATAGGAGAAAACAGAGTGAAACCTGAAAACTCAAACTCTTATTGCAAACGAATGCTTCAACCTAGAAGATCGAAATTTGCTGAGCCAAGTGAAATTGGTGTACTGCTCATTACCACCAAGTATCTTCAAGATTGGGTGAAAAAACATATGCTGAGATTTCAGGACACTCGTAGTATTTTGGAAGCTTGGCAACCTCTTCCAAACGAAAGTGTGTTTCACAACTCCCTCCTAGGGCTACTTCAAGAGGAAACAAACCATCAGATAGAACTTAGAACTACTTTATTGTGTCAAGTTTCAAGGGGCTAGCACAACCGTGCTTGATTTAGAGTTCCAAATTCATGTATCAATATAGGAGAAAACAGAGTGAAACCTGAAAATTCAAACTATTATTGCAAACGAATGCTCCAACCTAGAAGAATGAAATTTACTGAGCCAAGTGGGATTGGTGTACTGCTCATTACCACCAAGTATCTTCAAGATTGGGTGAAAAAACGTATGCTGAGATTTCAGGACACTTGTAGTATTTTGGAAGCTTGGCAAACTCTTCTAAACGAAAGTGTGTTTCACAACTCCCTCCTAGGGAAACTTCAATTGGACACAAACCATACACATAGAACTTAGAACTACTTTATTGTGTGAAGTTTCAAGGGGCTAGCACAATCCGTGCTTGATTTGGAGTTTCAAATTCATGTATCAATATAGGAGAAAACAGAGTGAAACCTGAAAACTCAAACTCTTATTGCAAACGAATGCTTCAACCTAGAAGAACGAAATTTGCTGAGTCAAGTGGGATTGGTGTACTGCTCATTACCCCCAAGTATCTGCAAGATTGGGTGAAAAAACATATGCTGAGATTTCAGGACACTCCTAGTATTTTGGAAGCTTGGCAACCTCTTCCAAACGAAAGTGTGTTTCACAACTCCCTCCTAGGGCTACTTCAAGAGGAAACAAACCATACAGATAGAACTTAGAACTAATTTATTGTGTCAAGTTTCAAGGGGCTAGCACAAATCGTGCTTGATTTAGAGTTCCAAATTCATGTATCAATACAGGAGAAAACAGAGTGAAACCTGAAAATTCAAACTCTTATTGCAAACGAATGCTCCAACCTAGAAGAATGAAATTTACTGAGCCAAGTGGGATTGGTGTACTGCTCAGTACCACCAAGTATCTTCAAGATTGGGTGAAAAAACGTATGCTGACATTTCAGGACACTTGTAGTATTTTGGAAGCTTGGCAACCTCTTCCAAACGAAAGTGTGTTTCACAACTTCCTCCTAGGGAAACTTCAATTGGACACAAACCATATACATAGTACTTAGAACTACTTTATTGTGTCAAGTTTCAAGGGGCTAGCACAAACCGTGTTTGATTTGGAGTTCCAAATCCATCTATCAATATAGGAGAAAACAGAGTGAAACCTGAAAATTCAAACTCTTACTGCCAACGAATGCTTCAACCTAGAAGAACGAAATTTGCTGAACCCAGTGGGATTGGTGTACTGCTCATTATCACCAAGTATCTTCAAGAATGGGTGAAAAAACATATGCTGAGATTTCAGGACACTCGTAGTTTTTTGGAAGCTTGGCAACCCGTTTCAAACGAAAGTGTGTTTCACCACTCCCTCCTAGGGCTACTTCAAGAGGAAACAAACCATACACATAGAACTTAGAACTACTTTTTTGTGTCAAGTTTAAAGGGGCTAGCACAAACCGTGCTTGATTTAGAGTTCCAAATTCATGTATCAATATAGGAGAAAACAGAGTCAAACCTGAAAATTCAAACTCTTATTGCACACGAATGCTTCAACCGAGAAGAACGAAATTTGCTGAGCCAAGTGGCATTGGTGTACTGCTCATTAGCACCAAGGATATTCCAGATTGGGTAAAAAAACATATGCTGAGATTTCAGGACACTCGTAGTATTTTGGAAGCTTGGCAACCTCTTTCAAACGAAAGTGTGTTTCACCACTCCCTCCTAAGGCAACTTCAAGAGGAAAGAAACCATACAGATAGAACTTAGAACTACCTTATTGTGTCAAGTTTCAAGGGGCTAGCACAAACTGTGCTTGATTTAGATTTCCAAATTCATGTATCAATATAGGAGAAAACAGAGTGAAACCTGAAAATTCAAACTCTTATGGCAAACGAATACTCCAACCTAGAATAATGAAATTTACTGAGCCAAGTGGGATTGGTGTACTGCTCATTACCACCAAGTATCTTCAAGATTGGGTCAAAAAACGTATGCTGAAATTTCAGGAAACTTGTAGTATTTTGGACGCTTGGCAACCTCTTCCAAACGAAAGTGTTTTTCACAACTCCCTCCTAGGGAAACTTCAATTGGACACAAACCATACACATAGAACTTAGAACTACTTTATTGTGTCAAGGTTCAAGGGGGTAGCCCAAACCGTGTTTGATTTGGAGTTCCAAATCCATCTATCAATATAGGAGAAAACAGAGTGAAACCTGAAAATTCAACCTCTTACTGCCAACGAATGCTTCAACCTAGAAGAACGAAATTTGCTGAACCCAGTGGGATTGGTGTACTGCTCATTATCACCAAGTATCTTCAAGATTGGGTGAAAAAACATATGCTGAGATTTCAGGACACTCGTAGTTTTTTGGAAGCTTGGCAACCCGTTTCAAACGAAAGTGTGTTTCACCACTCCCTCCTAGGGCTACTTAAAAAGAAAACAAGCCATACACATAGAACTTAAAACTACTTTATTGTGTCAAGTTTCAAGGGGCTAGCACAATCCGTGCTTGATTTAGAGTTCCAAATTCATGTATCAATATAAGAGAAAACAGAGTGAAACCTGAAAATTCAAACTCTTATTGGAAACGAATGAATCAACCTAGAAGAACGAAATTTGCAAGTGGGATTGGTGTACTGCTCATTACCACCAAGTATCTTCAAGATTGGGTGAAAAAACATATGCTGAGATTTCAGGACACTCGTAGTATTTTGGAAGCTTGGCAACCCCTTTCAATCGAAAGTGTGCTTCACCACTCCCTCCTAGGGCAACTTCAAGAGGAAACAAACCGTACAGATAGACCTTAAAACTACTTTATTGTGTCAAGTTTCAAGGGGCTAGCATAAACCGTGTTTGAGTTAGAGTTCCAAATTCATGTATAAATATAGGAGAAAAAGCGTGAAACCCGAAATTTCAAAATTTTATTGAAAACGAATGCTTCAACCTAGAAGAACGAAATTTGCTTAGCCAAGTGGGATTGGTGTACTGCTCATTACCACCAATTATCTTCAAGATTGGGTGAAAAAACATATGCTGAGATTTCAGGACACTCGTAGTTTTTTGGAAGATTGGCAACCACTTTCAAACGAAAGTGTGCTTCACCACTCCCTCCTAGGGAAACTTCAATTGGACACAAACCATACACATAGAACTTAGAACTACTTTATTGTGTCAAGTTTCAAGGGGCTAGCACAAACCGTTCTTGATTTAGAGTTCCAAATTCATTTATCAATATAGGAGAAAACAGAGTGAAACCTGAAAATTCAAACTCTTATTGCACACGAATGCTTCAACCTAGAAAAACGAAATTTGCTGGGCCAAGTGGGATTGGTGTACTGCTCATTACCACCAAGTATCTTCAAGATTGGGTGAAAAAACATATGCTGAGATTTCAGGACACTCGTAGTATTTTGGAAGCTTGGCAACCTCTTCCAAACGAAAGTGTGTTTCACCACTCCCTCCTAGGGAAACTTCAAGAGGAAACAAACCGTACAGATAGAACTTAGAACTACTTTATTGTGTCAAGTTTCAAGGGGCTAGCACAAACCGTGTTTGAGTTAGAGTTCCAAATTCATGTATAAATATAGGAGAAAACAGCGTGAAACCCGAAATTTCAAAATTTTATTGAAAACGAATGCTTCAACCTAGAAGAACGAAATTTGCTTAGCCAAGTGGGATTGGTGTACTGCTCATAACCACCAAGTATCTTCAAGATTTGGTGAAAAAAACCTATGCTGAGATTTCAGGACACTCGTAGTTTTTTGGAAGCTTGGCAACCCCTTTCAAATGAAAGTGTGCTTCACCACTCCCTCCTAGGGCAACTTCAAGAGGAAAAAAACCATACAGATAGAACTTAGAACTACTTTATTGTGTCAAGTTTCAAAAGGCTAGCACAAACCGTTGTTGATTTAGAGTTCCAAATTTATGTATCAATATAGGAGAAAACAGAGTGAAACCCGAAAACTCAAAGTCTTATTGCAAACGAATGCTTCAACCTAGAAGAACGAAATTTGCTGAGTCAAGTGGGATTGGTGTACTGCTCATTACCCCCAAGTATCTTCAAGATTGGGTGAAAAAACATATGCTGAGATTTCAGGACACTCGTAGTATTTTGGAAGCTTGGCAACCTCTTCCAAACGAAAGTGTGTTTCACAACTCCCTCCTAGGGCTACTTCAAGAGGAAACAAACCATACAGATAGAACTTAGAACTACTTTATTGTGTCAAGTTTCAAAAGGCTAGCACAAACCGTGCTTGATTTAGAGTTCCAAATTCATGTATCAATATAGGAGAAAACAGAGTGAAACCTGAAAATTCAAACTCTTATTGCAAACGAATGCTCCAACCTAGAAGAATGAAATTTCCTGAGCCAAGTGGGATTGGTGTACTGCTCATTACCACCAAGTATCTTCAAGATTGGGTGAAAAAACGTATGCGGAGATTTCAGGACACTTGTAGTATTTTGGAAACTTGGCAACCTCTTCCAAACGAAAGTGTGTTTCACAACTCCCTCCTAGGGAAACTTCAATTGGACACAAACCATACACATAGAACTTAGAACTACTTTATTGTGTCAAGTTTCAAGGTCCTAGCACAAACCGTGTTTGATTTGGAGTTCCAAATCCATGTATCAATATAGGAGAAAACAGAGTGAAACCTGAAAATTCAAACTCTTTCTGCCAACGAATGCTTCAACTTAGAAGAACGAAATTTGCTGAACCCAGTGGGATTGGTGTACTGCTCATTATCACCAAGTATCTTCAAGAATGGGTGAAAAAACATATACTGAGATTTCAGGACACTCGTAGTTTTTTGGAAGCTTGGCAACCCGTTTCAATCGAAAGTGTGTTTCACCACTCCCTCCTAGGGCTACTTCAAGAGGAAACAAACCATACACATATAACTTAGAACTACTTTATTGTGTCAAGTTTCAAGAGGCTAGCACAAACCGTGTTTGAGTTAGAGTTCCAAATTCATGTATAAATATAGGAGAAAACAGCGTGAAACCCGAAATTTCAAAATTTTATTGAAAACGAATGCTTCAACCTAGAAGAACGAAATTTGCTGAACCCAGTGGGATTGGTGTACTGCTCATTATCACCAAATATCTTCAAGAATGGGTGAAAAAACATATGCTGAGATTTCAGGACACTCGTAGTTTTTTGGAAGCTTGGCAACCCGTTTCAAACGAAAGTGTGTTTCACCACTCCCTCCTAGGGCTACTTCAAGAGGAAACAAACAATACACATAGAACTTAGAACTACTTTATTGTGTCAAGTTTCAAGGAGCTAGCACAAACCGTGCTTGATTTAGAGTTCCAAATTCATGTATCAATATAGGAGAAAACAGAGTGAAACCTGAAAATTCAAACTCTTATTGCAAACGAATGCTCCAACCTAGAAGAATGAAATTTAATGAGCCAAGTGGGATTGGTGTACTGCTCATTACCACCAAGTATCTTCAAGATTGGGTGAAAAAACATATGCTGAGATTTCAGGACACTCGTAGTATTTTGGAAGCTTGGCAACCCCTTTCAATCGAAAGTGTGCTTCACCACTCCCTCCTAGGGCAACTTCAAGAGGAAACAAACCGTACAGATAGACCTTAAAACTACGTTATTGTGTCAAGTTTCAAGGGGCTAGCATAAACCGTGTTTGAGTTAGAGTTCCAAATTCATGTATAAATATAGGAGAAAAAGCGTGAAACCCGAAATTTCAAAATTTTATTGAAAACGAATGCTTCAACCTAGAAGAACGAAATTTGCTTAGCCAAGTGGGATTGGTGTACTGCTCATTACCACCAATTATCTTCAAGATTGGGTGAAAAAACATATGCTGAGATTTCAGGACACTCGTAGTTTTTTGGAAGATTGGCAACCACTTTCAAACGAAAGTGTGCTTCACCACTCCCTCCAAGGGCAACGTCAAGAGGAAACAAACCGTACAGATAGAATTTAGAACAACTTTATTGTGTCAAGTTTCAAGGGGCTAGAACTAACCGTTCTTGATATAGAGTTCAAAATTCATTTATCAATATAGGAGAAAACAGAGTGGAAACCTGAAAATTCAAACTCTTATTGCACACGAATGCTTCAACCTAGAAGAAGGAAATTTGCTGAGCCAAGTGGGATTGGTGTACTGCTCATTACCACCAAGGATCTTCAAGATTGGGTGAAAAAACATATGCTGAGATTTCAGGACACTCGTAGTATTTTGGAAGCTTGGCAACCTCTTCCAAACGAAAGTGTGTTTCACCACTCCCTCCTAGGGAAACTTCAAGAGGAAACAAACCATACAGATAGAACTTAGAACTAATTTATTGTGTCAAGTTTCAAGGGGCTAGCACAAACCGTGTTTGAGTTAGAGTTCCAAATTCATGTATAAATATAGGAGAAAACAGCGTGAAACCCGAAATTTCAAAATTTTATTGAAAACGAATGCTTCAACCTAGAAGAACGAAATCTGCTTAGCCAAGTGGGATTGGTGTACTCTCATTACCACCAAGTATCTTCAAGATTGGGTGAAAAAACATATGCTGAGATTTTAGGACTCTCGTAGTATTTCATAAGCTTGGCAACCTCTTCCAAACGAAAGTGTGTTTCACCACTCCCTCCTAGGGAAACTTCAAGAGGAAACAAACCCGTACAGATAGAACTTAGAACTACTTTATTGTGTCAAGTTTCAAGGGGCTAGCACAAAACGTGTTTGAGTTAGAGTTCCAAATTCATGTATCAATATAGGAGAAAACAGAGTGAAACCCGAAAACTCAAAGTCTTATTGCAAAACGAATGCTTCAACCTAGAAGAACGAAATATGCTGAGTCAAGTGGGATTGGTGTACTGCTCATTACACCCAAGTATCTTCAAGATTGGGTGAAAAAACATATGCTGAGATCTTCAGGACACTCGTAGTATTTTGGAAGCTTGGCAATCTCTTCCAAACGAAAGTGTGTTTCACAACTCCCTCCTAGGGCTACTTCAAGAGGAAACAAACCATACAGATAGAACTTAGAACTACTTTATTGTGTCAAGTTTCAAAAGGCTAGCACAAACCGTGCTTGATTTAGAGTTCCAAATTCATGTATCAATATAGGAGAAAACAGAGTGAAACCTGAAAATTCAAACTCTTATTGCAAACGAATGCTCCAACCTAGAAGAATGAAATTTCCTGAGCCAAGTGGAATTGGTGTACTGCTCATTACCACCAAGTATCTTCAAGATTGGGTGAAAAAACGTATGCGGAGATTTCAGGACACTTGTAGTATTTTGGAAACTTGGCAACCTCTTCCAAACGAAAGTGTGTTTCACAACTCCCTCCTAGGGAAACTTCAATTGGACACAAACCATACACATAGAACTTAGAACTACTTTATTGTGTCAAGTTTCAAGGGGCTAGCACAAACCGTGTTTGATTTGGAGTTCCAAATCCATGTATCAATATAGGAGAAAACAGAGTGAAACCTGAAAATTCAAACTCTTTCTGCCAACGAATGCTTCAACTTAGAAGAACGAAATTTGCTGAACCCAGTGGGATTGGTGTACTGCTCATTATCACCAAGTATCTTCAAGAATGGGTGAAAAAACATATGCTGAGATTTCAGGACACTCGTAGTTTTTTGGAAGCTTGGCAACCCGTTTCAATCGAAAGTGTGTTTCACCACTCCCTCCTAGGGCTACTTCAAGAGGAAACAAACCATACACATATAACTTAGAACTACTTTATTGTGTCAAGTTTCAAGAGGCTAGCACAAACCGTGTTTGAGTTAGAGTTCCAAATTCATGTATAAATATAGAAGAAAACAGCGTGAAACCCGAAATTTCAAAATTTTATTGAAAACGAATGCTTCAACCTAGAAGAACGAAATTTGCTGAACCCAGTGGGATTGGTGTACTGCTCATTATCACCAAATATCTTCAAGAATGGGTGAAAAAACATACGCTGAGATTTCAGGACACTCGTAGTTTTTTGGAAGCTTGGCAACCCGTTTCAAACGAAAGTGTGTTTCACCACTCCCTCCTAGGGCTACTTCAAGAGGAAACAAACAATACACATAGAACTTAGAACTACTTTATTGTGTCAAGTTTCAAGGAGCTAGCACAAACCGTGCTTGATTTAGAGTTCCAAATTCATGTATCAATATAGGAGAAAACAGAGTGAAACCTGAAAATTCAAACTCTTATTGCACACGAATGCTTCAACCTAGAAGAACGAAATTTGCTGAGCCAAGTGGGATTGGTGTACTGCTCATTACCACCAAGGATATTCAAGATTGGGTAAAAAAACATATGCTGAGATTTCAGGACACTCGTAGTATTTTGGAAGCTTGGCAACCTCTTTCAAACGAAAGTGTGTTTCACCACTCCCTCCAAAGGCAACTTCAAGCTGAAACAAACCATACAGATAGATCTTAGAACTACTTTATTGTGTAAAGTTTCAAGAGGCTAGCACAAACCGTTCTTGATTTAGAGTTCCAAATTCATGTATCAATATAGGAGAAAACAGAGTGAAACCTGAAAATTCAAACTCTTATTGCAAACGAATGCTCCAACCTAGAAGAATGAAATTTAATGAGCCAAGTGGGATTGGTGTACTGCTCATTACCACCAAGTATCTTCAAGATTGGGTGAAAAAACGTATGCTGAGATTTCAGGACACTCGTAGTATTTTGGAAGCTTGGCAACCCCTTTCAATCGAAAGTGTGCTTCACCACTCCCTCCTAGGGCAACTTCAAGAGGAAACAAACCGTACAGATAGACCTTAAAACTACTTTATTGTGTCAAGTTTCAAGGGGCTAGCATAAACCGTGTTTGAGTTAGAGTTCCAAATTCATGTATAAATATAGGAGAAAAAGCGTGAAACCCGAAATTTCAAAATTTTATTGAAAACGAATGCTTCAACCTAGAAGAACGAAATTTGGTTAGCCAAGTGGGATTGGTGTACTGCTCATTACCACCAATTATCTTCAAGATTGGGTGAAAAAACATATGCTGAGATTTCAGGACACTCGTAGTTTTTTGGAAGATTGGCAACCACTTTCAAACGAAAGTGTGCTTCACCACTCCCTCCAAGGGCAACGTCAAGAGGAAACAAACCGTACAGATAGAATTTAGAACAACTTTATTGTGTCAAGTTTCAAGGGGCTAGAACAAACCGTTCTTGATATAGAGTTCAAAATTCATTTATCAATATAGGAGAAAACAGAGTGAAACCTGAAAATTCAAACTCTTATTGCACACGAATGCTTCAACCTAGAAGAACGAAATTTGCTGAGCCAAGTGGGATTGGTGTACTGCTCATTACCACCAAGGATCTTCAAGATTGGGTGAAAAAACATATGCTGAAATTTCAGGACACTCGTAGTATTTTGGAGGCTTGGCAACCTCTTCCAAACGAAAGTGTGTTTCACCACTCCCTCCTAGGGAAACTTCAAGAGGAAACAAACCATACAGATAGAACTTAGAACTAATTTATTGTGTCAAGTTTCAAGGGGCTAGCACAAACCGTGTTTGAGTTAGAGTTCCAAATTCATGTATAAATATAGGAGAAAACAGCGTGAAACCCGAAATTTCAAAATTTTATTGAAAACGAATGCTTCAACCTAGAAGAACGAAATCTGCTTAGCCAAGTGGGATTGGTGTACTCTCATTACCACCAAGTATCTTCAAGATTGGGTGAAAAAACATATGCTGAGATTTTAGGACTCTCGTAGTATTTTATAAGCTTGGCAACCTCTTCCAAACGAAAGTGTGTTTCACCACTCCCTCCTAGGGAAACTTCAAGAGGAAACAAACCGTACAGATAGAACTTAGAACTACTTTATTGTGTCAAGTTTCAAGGGGCTAGCACAAACCGTGTTTGAGTTAGAGTTCCAAATTCATGTATCAATATAGGAGAAAACAGAGTGAAACCCGAAAACTCAAAGTCTTATTGCAAACGAATGCTTCAACCTAGAAGAACGAAATTTGCTGAGTCAAGTGGGATTGGTGTACTGCTCATTACACCCAAGTATCTTCAAGATTGGGTGAAAAAACATATGCTGAGATTTCAGGACACTCGTAGTATTTTGGAAGCTTGGCAACCTCTTCCAAACGAAAGTGTGTTTCACAACTCCCTCCTAGGGCTACTTCAAGAGGAAACAAACCATACAGATAGAACTTAGAACTACTTTATTGTGTCAAGTTTCAAAAGGCTAGCACAAACCGTGCTTGATTTAGAGTTCCAAATTCATGTATCAATATAGGAGAAAACAGAGTGAAACCTGAAAATTCAAACTCTTATTGCAAACGAATGCTCCAACCTAGAAGAATGAAATTTCCTGAGCCAAGTGGGATTGGTGTACTGCTCATTACCACCAAGTATCTTCAAGATTGGGTGAAAAAACGTATGCGGAGATTTGAGGACACTTGTAGTATTTTGGAAACTTGGCAACCTCTTCCAAACGAAAGTGTGTTTCACAACTCCCTCCTAGGGAAACTTCAATTGGACACAAACCATACACATAGAACTTAGAACTACTTTATTGTGTCAAGTTTCAAGGGGCTAGCACAAACCGTGTTTGATTTGGAGTTCCAAATCCATGTATCAATATAGGAGAAAACAGAGTGAAACCTGAAAATTCAAACTCTTTCTGCCAACGAATGCTTCAACCTAGAAGAACGAAATTTGCTGAACCCAGTGGGATTGGTGTACTGCTCATTATCACCAAGTATCTTCAAGAATGGGTGAAAAAACATATGCTGAGATTTCAGGACACTCGTAGTTTTTTGGAAGCTTGGCAACCCGTTTCAATCGAAAGTGTGTTTCACCACTCCCTCCTAGGGCTACTTCAAGAGGAAACAAACCATACACATATAACTTAGAACTACTTTATTGTGTCAAGTTTCAAGAGGCTAGCACAAACCGTGTTTGAGTTAGAGTTCCAAATTCATGTATAAATATAGGAGAAAACAGCGTGAAACCCGAAATTTCAAAATTTTATTGAAAACGAATGCTTCAACCTAGAAGAACGAAATTTGCTGAACCCAGTGGGATTGGTGTACTGCTCATTATCACCAAATATCTTCAAATGGGTGAAAAAACATATGCTGAGATTTGGGACACTCGTAGTTTTTTGGAAGCTTGGCAACCCGTTTCAAACGAAAGTGTGTTTCACCACTCCCTCCTAGGGCTACTTCTAGAGGAAACAAACAATACACATAGAACTTAGAACTACTTTATTGTGTCAAGTTTCAAGGAGCTAGCACAAACCGTGCTTGATTTAGAGTTCCAAATTCATGTATCAATATAGGAGAAAACAGAGTGAAACCTGAAAATTCAAACTCTTATTGCACACGAATGCTTCAACCTAGAAGAACGAAATTTGCTGAGCCAAGTGGGATTGGTGTACTGCTCATTACCACCAAGGATATTCAAGATTGGGTAAAAAAACATATGCTGAGATTTCAGGACACTCGTAGTATTTTGGAAGCTTGGCAACCTCTTTCAAACGAAAGTGTGTTTCACCACTCCCTCCAAAGGCAACTTCAAGCTGAAACAAACCACACAGATAGATCTTAGAACTACTTTATTGTGTCAAGTTTCAAGAGGCTAGCACAAACCGTTCTTGATTTAGAGTTCCAAATTCATGTATCAATATAGGAGAAAACAGAGTGAAACCTGAAAATTCAAACTCTTATTGCAAACGAATGCTCCAACCTAGAAGAATGAAATTTACTGAGCCAAGTGGGATTGGTGTACTGCTCAATACCACCAAGTATCTTCAAGATTGGGTGAAAAAACATATGCTGAGATTTCAGGACACTCGTAGTATTTTGGAAGCTTGGCAACCCCTTTCAATCGAAAGTGTGCTTCACCACTCCCTCCTAGGGCAACTTCAAGAGGAAACAAACCGTACAGATAGACCTTAAAACTACTTTATTGTGTCAAGTTTCAAGGGGCTAGCATAAACCGTGTTTGAGTTAGAGTTCCAAATTCATGTATAAATATAGGAGAAAACAGCGTGAAACCCGAAATTTCAAAATTTTATTGAAAACGAATGCTTCAACCTAGAAGAACGAAATTTGCTTAGCCAAGTGGGATTGGTGTACTGCTCATTACCACCAATTATCTTCAAGATTGGGTGAAAAAACATATGCTGAGATTTCAGGACACTCGTAGTTTTTTGGAAGATTGGCAACCACTTTCAAACGAAAGTGTGCTTCACCACTCCCTCCAAGGGCAACGTCAAGAGGAAACAAACCGTACAGATAGAATTTAGAACAACTTTATTGTGTCAAGTTTCAAGGGGCTAGAACAAACCGTTCTTGATATAGAGTTCAAAATTCATTTATCAATATAGGAGAAAACAGAGTGAAACCTGAAAATTCAAACTCTTATTGCACACGAATGCTTCAACCTAGAAGAACGAAATTTGCTGAGCCAAGTGGGATTGGTGTACTGCTCATTACCACCAAGGATCTTCAAGATTGGGTGAAAAAACATATGCTGAGATTTCAGGACACTCGTAGTATTTTGGAAGCTTGGCAACCTCTTCCAAACGAAAGTGTGTTTCACCACTCCCTCCTAGGGAAACTTCAAGAGGAAACAAACCATACAGATAGAACTTAGAACTAATTTATTGTGTCAAGTTTCAAGGGGCTAGCACAAACCGTGTTTGAGTTAGAGTTCCAAATTCATGTATAAATATAGGAGAAAACAGCGTGAAACCCGAAATTTCAAAATTTTATTGAAAACGAATGCTTCAACCTAGAAGAACGAAATCTGCTTATCCAAGTGGGATTGGTGTACTGCTCATTACCACCAAGTATCTTCAAGATTGGGTGAAAAAACATATGCTGAGGTTTTAGGACTCTCGTAGTATTTTATAAGCTTGGCAACCTCTTCCAAACGAAAGTGTGTTTCACCACTCCCTCCTAGGGAAACTTCAAGAGGAAACAAACCGTACAGATAGAACTTAGAACTACTTTATTGTGTCAAGTTTCAAGGGGCTAGCACAAACCGTGTTTGAGTTAGAGTTCCAAATTCATGTATAAATATAGGAGAAAACAGCGTGAATAACGAAATTTCAAAATTTTATTGAAAACGAATGCTTCAACCTAGAAGAACGAAATTTGCTTAGCCAAGTGGGATTGGTGTACTGCTCATTACCACCAAGTATCTTCAAGATTGGGTGAAAAAACCTATGCTGAGATTTCAGGACACTCGTAGTTTTTTGGAAGCTTGGCAACCTCTTCCAAATGAAAGTGTGTTTCACAACTCCCTCCTAGGACTATTTCAAGAGGAAACAAACCATACACATAGGACTTAGAACTACTTTATTGTGTCAAGTTTCAAGGGGCTAGCACAAACCGTGCTTGATTTAGAGTTCCAAATTCATGTATCAATATAGGAGAAAACAGAGTGAAACCTTGGAAATTCAAACTCTTATTGCAAACGAATGCTCCAACCTAGAAGAATGAAATTTACTGAGCCAAGTGGGATTGGTGTACTGCTCATTACCACCAAGTATCTTCAAGATTGGGTGAAAAAACGTATGCTGTGATTTCAGGACACTTGTAGTATTTTGGAAGCTTGGCAACCTCTTAAAACGAAAGTGTGTTTCACAACTCCCTCCTAGGGAACTTCAATTGGACACAAACCATACACATAGAACTTAGAACTACTTTATTGTGTCAAGTTTCAAGGGGCTAGCACAAACCGTGCTTGATTTAGAGTTCCAAATTCATGTATCAATATAGGAGAAAACAGAGTGAAACCTGAAAATTCAAACTCTTATTGCACACGAATGCTTCAACCTAGAAGAACGAAATTTGCTGAGACAAGTGGGATTGGTGTACTGCTCATTACCACCAAGGATATTCAAGATTGGTTAAAAAAACATATGCTGAGATTTCAGGACACTCGTAGTATTTTGGAAGCTTGGCCACCTCTTTCAAACGAAAGTGTGTTTCACCATTCCCTCCTAAGGCAACTTCAAGAGGAAACAAACCATACAGATAGAACTTAGAACTACTTTATTGTGTCAAGTTTCAAGGGGCTAGCACAAACCGTGCTTGATTTAGTGTTCCAAATTCATGTATCAATATAGGAGAAAACAGAGTGAAACCTGAAAATTCAAACTCTTATTGCAAACGAATACTCCATCCTAGAAGAATGAAATTTACTGAGCCAAGTGGGATTGGTGTACTGCTCATTACCACCAAGTATCTTCAAGATTGGGTGAAAAAACCTATGCTGAGATTTCAGGACACTTGTAGTATTTTGGAAGCTTGGCAACCTCTTCCAAACGAAAGTGTGTTTCACAACTCCCTCCTAGGGAAACTTCAATTGGACACAAACCATACACATAGAACTTAGAACTACTTTATTGTGTCAAGTTTCAATGGGCTAGCACAAACCGTGTTTGATTTGTAGTTCCAAATCCATCTATCAATATAGGAGAAAACAGAGTGAAACCTGAAAATTCAAACTCTTACTGCCAACGAATGCTTCAACCTAGAAGAACGAAATTTGCTGAACCCAGTGGGACTGGTGTACTGCTCATTATCACCAAGTATCTTCAAGATTGGGTGAAAAAACATATGCTGAGATTTCAGGACACTCGTAGTTTTTTGGATGCTTGGCAACCCGTTTAAAACGAAAGTGTGTTTCACCACTCCCTTCTAGGGCTACTTCAAGAGGAAACAAACCATACACATAGAACTTAGAACTACTTTATTGTGTCAAGTTTCAAGGGGCTAGCACAATCCGTGCTTGATTTAGAGTTCCAAATTCATGTATCAATATTAGAGAAAACAGAGTGAAACATGAAAATTCAAACACTTATTGGAAACGAATGCTTCAACCTAGAAGAACAAAATTTGCTGAGCCAAGTGGGATTGGTGTACTGCTCATTACCACCAAGTATCTTCAAGATTGGGTGAAAAAACATATGCTGAGATTTCAGGACACTCGTAGTTTTTTGGAAGCTTGGCAACACCTTTCAAACGAAAGTGTGCTTCACCACTCCCTCCTAGGGCAACTTCAAGAGGAAACAAACCGAACAGATAGAACTTAGAACTACTTTATTGTGTCAAGATTTAAGGGGCTAGCACAAACCGTGTTTGATTTGGAGTTCCAAATTCATCTATCAATATAGAAGAAAAAAGAGTGAAACCTGAAAATTCAAACTCTTACTACAAACGAATGCTTCAACCTAGAAGAACGAAATCTGCTGAACCCAGTGGGATTGGTGTACTGCTCATTACCCCCAAGTATCTTCAAGATTGGGTGAAAAAACATATGCTGCGATTTCAGGACACTCGTAGTATTTTGGAAGCTTGGCAACCCCTTTCAATCGAAAGTGTGCTTCACCACTCCCTCCTAGGGCAACTTCAAGAGGAAAAAACCGTACAGATAGAACTTAGAACTACTTTATTGAGTCAAGTTTCAAGGGGCTAGCACAAACCGTGTTTGAGTTAGAGTTCCAAATTCATGTATAAATACAGGAGAAAACAGCGTGAAACCCGAAATTTCAAAATTTTATTGAAAACGAATGCTTCAACCTAGAAGAACGAAATTTGCTGAACCCAGTGGGATTGGTGTACTGCTCATTATCACCAAGTATCTTCAAGAATGGGTGAAAAAACATATGCTGAGATTCAGGACACTCGTATTTTTTGGAAGCTTGGCAACCCGTTTCAATCGAAAGTGTGTTTCACCACTCCCTCCTAGGGCTACTTCAAGAGGAAACAAACAATACACATAGAACTCAGAACTACTTTATTGTGTCAAGTTTCAAGGGGCTAGCACAAACCGTGCTTGATTTAGAGTTCCAAATTCATGTATCAATATAGGAGAAAACAGAGTGAAACCTGAAAATTCAAACTCTTATTGCAAACGAATGCTCCAACCTAGAAGAATGAAATTTAATGAGCCAAGTGGGATTGGTGTACTGCTCATTACCACCAAGGATCTTCAAGATTGGGTGAAAAAACGTATGCTGAGATTTCAGGACACTTGTAGTATTTTGGAAGCTTGGCAAACTCTTCCAAAAGAAAGTGTATTTCACAACTCCCTCCTAGGAAATTTCAATTGGACACAAACCATACAGATAGAACTTAGAACTACTTTATTGTGTCATGTTTCAAGGGCTAGCACAAACCGTGTTTGATTTCGAGTTCGAATCCATCTATCAATATAGGAGAAAACAGAGGTGAAACCTGAAAATTCAAACTCTTATTGCAAACGAATGCCTCCAACCTAGAAGAATGAAATTTACTGAGCCAAGTGGGATTGGCGTACTGCTCATTACCACCAAGTATCTTCAAGATTGGGTGAAAAAACGTATGCTGAGATTTCAGGACACTTGTAGTATTTTGGAAGCCTTGGCAACCTCTTCCAAACGAAAGTGTGTTTCACAACTCCCTCCTAGGAACTTCAATTGGACACAAACCATACACATAGAACGTAGAACTACTTTATTGTGTCAAGTTCAAGGGCTAGCACAAACCGTGTTTGATTTGGAGTTCCAAATCCATCTATCAATATAGGAGAAAACAGAGTGAAACCTGAAAATTCAACCTCTTACTGCCAAACGAATGCTTCAACCCAAAGAACGAAATTGCTGAACCCAGTGGGATTGGGTGTACTGCTCATTATCACCAAGTATCTTCAAGATTGGTTGAAAAAACATATGCTGAGATTTCAGGAAACTCGTAGTATTTTGGAAGCTTGGCAACCTCTTCCAAACGAAAGTGTGTTTCACCACTCCCTCCTAGGGAAACTTCAATTGGACACAAACCATACAGATAGAACTTAGAACTACTTTATTGTGTCAAGTTTCAAGGGGCTAGCACAACCGTGCTTGATTTAGAGTTCCAAATTCATGTATCAATATAGGAGAAAACAGAGTGAAACCTGAAAATTCAAACTCTTATTGCAAACGAATGCTCCAACCTAGAAGAATGAAATTTACTGAGCCAAGTGGGATTGGTGTACTGCTCATTACCACCAAGTATCTTCAAGATTGGGTGAAAAAACGTATGCTGAGATTTCAGGACACTTGTAGTATTTTGGAAGCTTGGCCACTTTCAAACGAAAGTGTGTTTCACAACTCCCCTCCCTAGGGAAACTTCAATTGGACACAACCATACACATAGAACGTAGAACTACTTTATTGTGTCAAGTTTCAAGGGGCTAGCACAAACCGTGTTTGATTTGTAGTTCCAAATCCATCTATCAATATAGGAGAAAACAGAGTGAAATCTGAAAATTCAAACACTTACTGCCAACGAATGCTTCAACCTAGAAGAAACGAAATTTGCTGAACCCAGTGGGACTGGTGTACTGCTCATTATCACCAAGTATCTTCAAGATTGGGTGAAAAAACATATGCTGAGATTTCAGGACACTCGTAGTTTTTTGGAAGCTTGGCAACCCGTTTCCAAACGAAAGTGTGTTTCACCACTCCCTCCTTGGGCTACTTCAAGAGGGAAACAAACCATACACATAGAACTTAGAACTACTTTATTGTGTCAAGTTTCAAGGGGCTAGCACAATCCGTGCTTGATTTAGAGTTCCAAATTCATGTATCAATATAAGAGAAAACAGAGTGAAACCTGAAAATTCAAACTCTTATTGGAAACGAATGCTTCAACCTACAAGAACGAAATTTGCTGAGCCAAGTGGGATTGGTGTACTGCTCATTACCACCAAGTATCTTCAAGATTGGGTGAAAAAAACATATGGTGAGATTTCAGGACACTCGTAGTATTTTTGGAAGCTTGGCAACTCCTTTCAATCGAAAGTGTGCTTCACCACTCCCTCCTAGGGCAACTTCAAGAGGAAACAAACCGTACAGATAGAACTTAGAACTACTTTATTGTGTCAAGTTTCAAGGGCTAGCACAAACCGTGTTTGAGTTAGAGTTCCAAATTCATGTATAAATATAGGAGAAAACAGCGTGAAACCCGAAATTTCAAAATTTTATGAAAACGAATGCTTCAACCTAGAAGAACGAAATTTGCTTAGCCAAGTGGGATTGGTGTACTGCTCATTACCACCAAGTATCTTCAAGATTGGGTGAAAAAACATATGCTGAGATTTCAGGACACTCGTAGTTTTTTGGAAGCTTGGCAACCCCTTTCAAACGAAAGAGTGCTTCACCACTCCCTCCTAGGGCAACTTCAAGAGGAAACAAACCGTACAGATAGAACTTAGTAGAACTACTTTATTGTGTCAAGTTTCAAGGGGCTAGCACAAACGTTCTTGATATAGAGTTTCAAATTCATTTATCAATATAGGAGAAACAGAGTGAAACCCTGAAAATTCAAACTCTTATTGCACACGAATGCTTCAACCTAGAAGAACGAATTGCTGAGCCAAGTGGGATTGGTGTACTGCTCATTATCACCAAGTATCTTCAAGAATGGGTGAAAAACATATGCTGAGATTTCAGGACACTCGTAGTTTTTTGGAAGCTTGGCAACCCGTTTCAAACGAAGTGGTTTCACCACTCCCTCCTAGGGCAACTTCAAGAGGAAACAAACTGTACAGATAGACTTAGAACTACTTTATTGTGTCAAGTTTCAAGGGGCTAGCACAAACCGTGCTTGATTTAGAGTTCCAAATTCATGTATCAATATAGGAGAAAACAGAGTGAAACTGAAAATTCAAACTCTTATTGCACACGAATGCTTCAACCTAGAAGAACGAATTTGCTGAGCCAAGTGGGATTGGTGTACTGCTCATTTCCACCAAGGATATTCAAGATTGGGTAAAAAACATATGCTGAGATTTCAGGACACTTGTAGTATTTTGGAAGCTTGGCAACCTCTTTCAAACGAAAGTGTGTTTCACCACTCCCTCCTAAGGCAACTTCAAGAGGAAACAAACCATACAGATAGAACTTAGAACTGCTTTTATTGTGTCAAGTTTCAAGGGCTAGCACAATCCGTGCTTGATTTAGAGTTCCAAATTCATGTATCAATATAATAGAAAACAGAGTGAAACCTGAAAATTCAAACTCTTATTGGAAACGAATGCTTCACCTAGAAGAACGAAATTTGCTGAGCCAAGTGGGATTGGTGTCCTGCTCATTACCACCAAGTATCTTCAAGATTGGGTGAAAAAACTATGCTGAGATTTCAGGACACTCGTAGTATTTTGGAAGTGGCAACACCTTTAAATCGAAAGTGTGCCTTCACCACTCCTCCTAGGGCAACTTCAAGAGGAAACAAACCGTACAGATAGAACTTAGAACTACTTTATTGTGTCAAGTTTCAAGGGGCTAGCACAAACCGTGTTTGAGTTAGAGTTCCAAATTCATGTATAAATATAGGAGAAAACAGCGTGAAACCCGAAATTTCAAAATTATATTGAAAACGAATGCTTCAACCTAGAAGAACGAAATTCGCTTAGCAAAGTGGGATTGGTGTACGGCTCATTACCACCAAGTATCTTCAAGATTGGGTGAAAAAACATATGCTGAGATTTCAGGACACTCGTAGTTTTTTGGAAGCTTGGCAACCCCTTTCAAACGAAAGTGTGCTTCACCACTCCCCCTAGGGCAACTTCAAGAGGAAACAAACCATACAGATAGAACTTAGAAATACTTTATTGTGTCAAGTTTCAAGGGGCTAGCACAAACCGTGCTTGATTTAGAGTTCCAAATCCATCTATCAATATAGGAGAAAACAGAGTGAAACCTGAAAATTCAACCTCTTACTGCCAACGAATGCTTCAACTAAAAGAACGAAATTTGCTGAACCCATTGGGATTGGTGTACTGCTCATTATCACCAAGTATCTTCAAGATTGGGTGAAAAAACATATGCTGAGATTTCAGGACACTCGTAGTTTTTTGGGAAGCTTGGCAACCCCTTTCAATCGAATCTGTGCTTCAACACTCCCTCCTAGGCAACTTCAAGAGGAAACAACCGTACAGATAGAACTTAGAACTACTTTATTGTGTCAAGTTTCAAGTGGCTAGCACAAAACCGTGTTTGAGTTAGAGTTCCAAATTCATGTATAAATATAGGAGAAAACAGCGTGAAACTCGAAATTTCAAATTTTATTGAAAAACGAATGCTTCAACCTAGAAGAACGAAATTTGCTTAGCCAAGTGGGATTGGTGTACTGCTCATTACCACCAAGTATCTTCAAGATTGGGTGAAAAAACACATGCTGAGATTTCAGGACACTCATAGTTTTTTGGAAGCTTGGCAACCCCTTTCAAACGAAAGTGTGCTTCACCACTCCCTCCTATGGCAACTTCAAGAGGAAACAACCATACAGATAGAACTTAGAACTACTTTATTGTGTCAATTTTCAAGGGGCTAGCACAAACCGTTCTTCATTTAGAGTTCCAAATTCATGTATCAATATAGGAGAAAACAGAGTGAAACCTGAAAACTCAAACTCTTTCTTGCAAACGAATGCTTCAACCTAGAAGAACGAAATTTGCTGAGTCAAGTGGGATTGGTGTACTGCTCATTACCCCCAAGTATCTTCAAGATTGGGTGAAAAAACATATGCTGAGATTCAGGACACTCGTAGTATTTTGGAAGCTTGGCAACCTCTTCCAAATGAAAGTGTGTTTCACAACTCCCTCCTAGGGCTACTTCAAGAGGAAACAAACCATACAGATAGAACTTAGAACTACTTTATTGTGTCAAGTTTCAAGGGACTAGCACAAACCGTGCTTGATTTAGAGTTCCAAATTCATGTATCAATATAGGAGAAAACAGAGTGAAACCTGAAAATTCAAACTCTTATTGCAAACGAATGCTCCAACGTAGAAGAATGAAATTTACTGAGCCAAGTGGGATTGGTGTATTGCTCATTACCACCAAGTATCTTCAAGATTGGGTGAAAAACGTATGCTGAGATTTCAGGACACTTGTAGTATTTTGGAAGCTTGGCAACCTCTTAAAAACTAAAGTGTGTTTACAACTCCCCTCCTAGGGAAACTTCAATTGGACACAAACCATACACATAGAACTTAGAAATACTTATTGTGTCAAGTTTCAAGGGGCTAGCACAAACCGTGTTTGATTTGGAGTTCCGAATCCATCTATCAATATAGGAGAAAACAGAGTGAAACCTGAAAATTCAACCTCTTACTGCCAACGAATGCTTCAACCTAGAAGAACGAAATTTGCTGAACCAGTGGGATTGGTGTACTGCTCATTATCACCAAGTATCTTCAAGATTGGGTGAAAAACATATGATGAGATTTCTGGACACTCGTAGTTTTTTGGAAGCTTGGCAACCCGTTCAAACGAAGGTGTGTTTCACCACTCCCCTCCTAGGGCTACTTCAAGAGGAAACAAACCATACACATAGAACTTAGAACTGCTTTATTGTGTCAAGTTTCAAGGGGCTAGCACAATCCGTGCTTGATTTAGAGTTCCAAATTCATGTATCAATATAATAGAAAACAGAGTGAAACCTGAAAATTCAAACTCTTATTGGAAACGAATGCTTCAACCTAGAAGAACGAAATTTGCTGAGCCAAGTGGGATTGGTGTACTGCTCATTACCACCAAGTATCTTCAAGATTGGGTGAAAAAAACATATGCTGAGATTTCCAGGACACTCGTAGTATTTTGGAAGCTGGAAACCCCTTTAAATCGAAAGGTGTGCTTCACCAATCCCTCCTAGGGCAACTTTCAAGAGGAAACAAACCGTACAGATAGAACTTAGAACTACTTTATTGTGTCAAGTTTCAAGGGGCTAGCACAAACCCGTGTTTGAGTTAGAGTTCCAAATTCATGTATAAATATAGGAGAAAACAGCGTGAAACCCGAAATTTCAAAATTTTATTGAAAACGAATGCTTCAAACCTAGAAGACGAAATTTGCTTAGCAAAGTGGGATTGGTGTACGGCTCATTACCACCAAGTATCTTCAAGATTGGGTGAAAAAACATATGCTGAGATTTCAGGACACTCGTAGTTTTTGGAAGCTGGCAACCCCTTCAAACGAAAGTGTGCTTCATCCAATCCCTCCTAGGGCAACTTCAAGAGGAAACAAACCATACAGATAGAACGTAGAACTACATTATTGTGTCAAGTTTCTAGGGGCTAGCACAAACCGTGCTTGATTTAGAGTTCCAAATCCATCTATCAATATAGGAGAAAACAGAGTGAAACCTGAAAATTCAACCTCTTACTGCCAACGAATGCCATCAACCTAAAAGAACGAAATTTGCTGAACCCAGTGGGATTGGTGTACTGCTCATTATCAGCAAGTATCTTCAAGATTGGGTGAAAAAACATATGCTGAGATTTCAGGACACTCGTAGTTTTTTGGAAGCTGGCAACCCTTTCAATCGAAAGTGTGCTTCAACACTCCCTCCTAGGGCAACTTCAAGAGGAAACAAACCGTACAGAAGAAACTTAGAACTACTTTATTGTGTCAAGTTTCAAGTGGCTAGCACAAACCGTGTTTGAGTTAGAGTTCCAAATTCATGTATAAATATAGGAGAAAACAGCGTGAAACTCGAAATTTCAAAATTTTATTGAAAACGAATGCTTCAACCTAGAAGAACGAAATTTGCTTAGCCAAGTGGGATTGGTGTACTGCTCATTACCACCAAGTATCTTCAAGATTTGGGTGAAAAAACACATGCTGAGATTTCAGGACACTCATAGTTTTTTGGAAGCTTGGCAACCCCTTTCAAAGGAAAGTGTGCTTCACCACTCCTCCTAGGGCAACATCAAGAGGAATCAAACCATACAGATAGAACTTAGAACTACTTATTGTGTCAAGTTTCAAGGGGCTAGCACAATCCGTGCTTGATTTAGAGTTCCAAATTCATGTATCAATATAAGAGAAAACAGAGTGAAACCTGAAAATTCAAACTCTTATTGGAAACGAATGCTTCAACCTAGAAGAAGGAAATTTGCTGAGCCAAGTGGGATTGGTGTACTGCTCATTACCACCAAGTATCTTCAAGATTGGGTGAAAAAACATATGCTGATATTTCAGGAAACTCGTAGTATTTTGGAAGCTTGGCAACCCCTTTCAATCGAAAGTGTGCTTCACCACTCCCTCCTAGGGCAACTTCAAGAGGAAACAAACCATACAGATAGAACTTAGAACTACTTTATTGTGTCAAGTTTCAAGGGGCTAGCACAAACCGTGTTTGAGTTAGAGTTCCAAATTCATGTATAAATATAGGAGAAAACATGTGGAACCCGAAATTTCAAAATTTTATTGAAAACGAATGCTTCAACCTAGAAGAACGAAATTTGCTTAGCCAAGTGGGACTGTGTACTGCTCATTACCACCAAGTATCTTCAAGATTGGGTGAAAAAACATATGCTGAGATTTCAGGACACTCGTAGTTTTTGGAAGCTTGGCAACCCTTTTAAATGAAAGTGTGCTTCACCACTCCTCCTAGGGCAACTTCAAGAGGAAACAACCCGTACAGATAGAACTTAGAACTACTTTATTGTGTCAAGTTTCAAGGGGCTAGCACAAACCGTTCTTGATTTAGAGTTACCAAATTCATGTATCAATATAGGAGAAAACAGAGTGAAACCTGAAAACTCAAACTCTTCTTGCAAAACGAATGCTTCAACCTAGAAGAACGAAATTTGCTGAGTCAAGTGGAATTGGTGTTCTGCTCATTAACCCCAAGTATCTTCAAGATTGGGTGAAAAAACATATGCTGAGATTTCAGGACACTCGTATTATTTTGGAAGCTTGGCAACCTCTTCCAAACGAAAGTGTTTTTCACAACTCCCTCCTAGGGCTACTTCAAGAGGAAACAAACCATACAGATAGAACTTAGAACTACTTTATTGTGTCAAGTTTCAAGGGCTAGCACAAACCTTGCTTGATTTAGAGTTCCAAATTCATGTATCAATATAGAGAAAACAGAGTGAAACCTGAAAATTCAAACTCTTATTGCAAACGAATGCTCCAACCTAGAAGAATGAAATTTACTGAGCCAAGTGGGATTGGTGTACTGCTCATTACCACCAAGTATCTTCAAGATTGGGTATAAAAACAATATGCTGAGATTTCAGGACACTTGTAGTATTTGGAAGCTTGGCAACCTCTTCCAAACGAAAGTGTGTTTCACAACTCCTCCTAGGGAAACTTCAATTGGACACAAACAATACACATAGAACTTAGAACTACTTTATTGTGTCAAGTTTCAAGGGGCTAGTACAAACCGTGTTTGATTTGGAGTTCCAAATCCATCTATCAATATAGGAGAAAACAGAGTGAACCCTGAAAATTCAACCTCTTACTGCCAACGAATGCTTCAACCTAAAAGAACGAAATTTGCTGAACCCAGTGGGATTGGTGTACTGCTCATTACCACCAAGTATCTTCAAGATTGGGTGAAAAAACAATATGCTGAGATTTCAGGACACTCGTATTATTTTGGAAGCTTGGCAACCTCTTAGAAACGAAAGTGTGTTTCACCACTCCCTCCTAAGGCAACTTCAAGAGGAAACAAAACCATACAGATAGAACTTAGAACTACTTTATAGTGTCAAGTTTCAAGGGGCTAACACAACCGTTCTTGATTTAGAGTTCCAAATTCACGTATCAATATAGGAGAAAGCAGAGTGAAACCTGAAAATTCAAACTCTTATTGCACACGAATGCCTTCAACCTAGAAGAACGAAATTTGCTGAGCCAAGTGGGCTTGGTGTACTGCTCCTTACCACCAAGTATCTTCATGATTGGGTGAAAAAACATATGCTGAGATTTCAGGACACTCGTAGTATTTTGGAAGCTTGGCAACATCTTCCAAACGAAAGTGTGTTTCACCACTCCCTCCTAGGGAAACTTCAATTGGACACAAACCATACGAGATAGAACTTAGAACTACTTTATTGTGTCAAGTTTCAAGGGTCTAGCACAAACCGTGTTTGATTTGGAGTTCCAAATTCATCTATCAATATAGGAGAAAACAGAGTGAAACCTCAAATTTCAAACTCTTACTGCCAACGAATGCTTCAACCTAGAAGAACGAAATTTGCTGAGCCAAGTGGGATTGGTGTACTGCTCCTTACTACCAAGTATCTTCAAGATTGGGTGAAAAAACATATGCTGAGATTTCAGGACACTCTTAGTATTTTGGAAGCTTGGCAACCTCTACCAAACGAAAGTGTGTTTCACTCTCCCTCCTAGGGAAACTTCAAGAGGAAACAAACCGTACACATAGAACTTAGAAATAATTTATTGTGTCAAGTTTCAAGGGGCTAGCACAAACCGTGTTTGATTAGGAGTTTCCAAATTCATCTATCAATATAGGAGAAAACAGAGTGAAACCGGAAAATTCAAACTCTTACTGCCAACGAATGCTTCAATCTAGAAGAACGAAATTTGCTGAACCCAGTGGGATTGGGTGTACTGCTCATTACCCCCAAGTATCTTCAAGATTGGGGTGAAAAAT
>NW_027518183.1:0-36159 GCF_048772815.1 Callospermophilus lateralis | reverse complement strand
ACCAGGTCTGAAGAAGCATGGTCTGGGACTAAACATGCTCAGGAATGTGCCAGCTTGTGCCTGTGTTTTTACATGTGATGACAAGTCTTTCACCCTAAAAGAGCACAACTAAGGAAACCTCCTGGGCCATCTAGCACCCAGCAAAAGGTTATAGAATTCTTAGGAAAATCAGTGTGCCATAACAAAATTCCTTTAGGTTATATTCCAACCAAGCAAGAAGGATATGTTTTCTATTGCCAATATACTTCCGACTGCATTAATATTAACACTTGTGAAATCCAAAAGCACCTTGAAAAGATTCAAAACAGGCATGGAGGCTTTAACAAATATCCACAGGAGCACCCAGGAATAAATGACTGATTCACCAGATTATTCTCCTGGCTTCACTAGGGCATTACCTTTATTTTCTGGGCTACTTCAATTTTTTGAGGAATGTCCATTTTACTGATCTGATTTGTGATTTATGCCATATTGAAATGGAATTCAACCTGCTGCAATGAAACAGTTGCAAAAGGAGCTCAAGTTGTGGTGTTATAGCTTACAGTCCATGATGATCCCCAAACCTACCTTGTTGTAGCACCCACAGGTTTCACTCATTTGCATACAGTTTCAGGCTAGGAGGGGTCCCAGCACCTTTCAGCCCAAATCTTGGAACCAGCCTTCCTAAGCTTCTCAACTGAGCATGCACAGGAAACTGCCCACCCTCTACTTGTCACAAGTCATACCTGCATGCATAGGCCTGGGGTCTTACAAGTAAGTGTTTCCCCAGCCTTACTTGTTTGGGGGACACCAGTCACCAGTTTGGGATCATCCCCAGTGTGCCCCTTGCTTACTACAAGTAGTAGCCCTTTTCTAGGCCTTCTGCCTGTGCTGATTGGCTTTGCAGTCACCAAGGGGTGATCTCTTGGGGTTTGGTTACCCTTCCTCCGCAAAAACAAACAGGAGGTGAAAACACAACCTGTGATGGAAAAACTGAGCCCAGTCCTCTCAGTGAACACCTAGTCAATGAAAAGTAGCCCGGGGAAAATTGCAGTGCTAGGACCAAGAAAGCGCCTGCACAAGAAACCACCAGGTCTCCTGAGGGAGACACGGTTTGGGGGCGCTTGGCTCAGAATGGCAACCTGGAAATCGCTGGGCGCTGCTGCCCCAAGGGCTGGTGAGAAACCCCGCTCCCAGTAGGGCTAGGAGCAGTGCAGGCACCAGAACTTGGCCACACACCAGCCTTGCGGAGGCGGAGCCCTGCTTCCCAGCTGTTTTAGTCAGCTTTCTTGGCTACTGTGACTAAAAGGAGTCAAGCAGCACAATTATAGAAGGAAGAGTTTATTTAAGGCCTCACTGTTTCAGAGGTCTTGTCCATGGAAGGCCGGCCTCATTCCTCTGGGCTTAGGGCCAGGCAGAACAGGGAAGCAGCTCACATGGTGGTCCACAGCAGGAAGTTGGGGGACTCCACCCACCAAATAGGGACCTCTACCCCATAGCCACGCCCCCAGTAAATGGCTTCCTCTGGCCACACCTCATGGGCCTCCAGTTACCACCCAGTCAATCCCTTCAGGGATTCATTCATTGATTAAATTAAGGCTAATAAAGCCAAATCACTTCTCCTCCAAACCTTGCATTGTCTCACATGTGAGCTTTTGGGGCACAGCACACACAAACCGTCACACTGGCTCCTGGAGGAACAAGTCAGGATGTCCTAGGGACAAATGAGGCAAGGCACCGAAGACAGCAGGAAATAGTTTTATTTGGCTGCAGCCAGGTTCAGAGGGTACAACCTTTGCTGTAATCAATCAATCCCCTGAACCCCGAGTTCAGGGAGTTTCAGAGTTTCATACCCAGTGTGTAAGGGGAGGGGCTCAGAAGTTCAAAATCTGCAAAAGTTCACATAAAAGCAGCTTTTTCTTTCACTGTTCTGGTCAAGTTAACTCTTCAAGGACAACACCTGAGAAGGGGAGAGCTTCTTCTCCCCTTCCTTTCCTCCCCCTGCCAGCTGTTACTATGGAGCCCATTTGTAACTTATCTTAAAAATGTAGACATCTCTGTGAAGCCCAGCTCAAGGCCAGAGGCCTTGTTTGCACATTTCTTCAAAGTACTATACTGTATAGGTTTGTGAAAACTAGTAAGGGGGTGTCCAGCACCTGGAGTGCTGGTATCTTCTCTGCCAGTGGCCAAGTAAACAGGGTGACAGGAAAATAGGAGGTTTATCTACATTGGACTCTTTTGCAGAGACTCTTTTGCTGACAGTCAGTCCCAAAATCAGCCATGGTGAAGAGGGCTTTTCTGTGCAGAAAGGGGTGCCCTTCAAGGAGGCACAAAGCTTCTGAGCAACACTGAGGGAATCCCTAGGACAAGCATAACATTTACGTAAGTACAAATAAGTAATAAAATTATTAAAAGTCAACACGAAAACACTACAAAACACACGGCAAAATTTACCAAAAGAAAAATTTCTTCAAAATGAAAAAAACAGAGAGCCCTACAAGGAAACTGCAAACCATGGTTTGTTGCATGGTGTGATCTTGGATTGTGATATTCCCGTGGGATGTATCTGAGACCTTTTCTGCCTAAACCTATATTTTCTAAGATTAAAAAGACAGAGATATTGGCGATGCCTAAAAGTCCCAATAGCCGGTGTTCCCTGAGTTCTTCATGAATACAAAAGTCACAGGCAGCTGCACGCTGCGGAAATAAGGGAACTGGTGCAAGGGAGAAATGGCTTTGGTGGCCACATCGCGGTTTCCCAGGGAGGTACAAACCCGAACTTAGTCAAAGCGGAGCCCTCCATTGCAAAACCAAACTTGTTAGGAAAAGGAAACTGCGGATAGTGCTAAAGTGACAATTGTTGAACTGGCCTTTCAGAAAAATGGCATTCGCCAGTACCCACGTTTGTACCCGATGTAACCATCACCCACAAAGCTGAAATGGAGTTTGCTCTCACCAATCCGGAACTTGCTTCCACTTAAATGACAGGCGCTGCTGCTAAACCCAAGTTCTAAAAATCGGAGGCTGGAATAAACACTAAGAAATGGCCAATCCGGGACTTGCTCCGACTAAGGGATCGCCCTCCTGTGTTAAGTCTCAACTCGCCATGGACAAGCAGGGACTCCAAGGATCTGGAAACCCAAGGAGGAACCCCAGGGAAGCGCTTTGGCTTCTAGCTTAGCCTTCAATCAAGACACTTCTGGTACTGGGGCGGAGAAGGAATGGAAATCACAGGCGCCTCTAAATGAAAGCTTGCTAAGCCAACGGAACAACTAGCTGAGCCCAGACCAAGAGAAAGTAGGCGGCAAAGAATGGTGTGCTGGGATTCCGCAAAGGACCTCAACTAGCTATTGCTGCCAGCGACAAACTTCCACTTTGGCGCCAACCTTCCACTTTGGCGCCAACCAGGGTTCTGTTATCTAGAATCTGGCGACGCAAAGAAAGGAGACTTAGTGCCACCCAGGCTTGGTGCGAACATGTGCTGTGACGGGAAAACTGTCCGGGGCACGCTGCTGGTCAGAGAGCAAATGGGAATGCCCAGAAAGACAACCTGGGAAAGGCTGCACCAACTGGCCTAGGACAGAAAAAGGGAAAGGGCAGAGTGCGGAGAAACGTTCTCTCCATGCAACTAGAGGCAGTGCTAAGCTGAAAAGCAGGCTCCTTTCCTTTTGGGTAAGGCGCTAGTGATCTGCGCTTCCAGTTGCTGGCATCAAAATCCAAAATCCTGCAAAATCCACACCCAGTTTATGGCTTTACCAAAGCCAAAGGCATTACTTCTGGCTCCATCAGCGGTGCAGCAGGTAAATTTACACCAAATGTGAGAAGGTAGCAGGAATGTTGGTGAGTCAATGAGGCTAGTGAGATTTCCATTCCCACTGGCTGTCCCCAAACCTGCACTTCTGACATAACAAAACCTTTCTTTTTCTTGGCCATGTCTGGGTCCCCAATTACTGAAGTCTCAGGCTGCTGACCCAGAGGACTGCACGTGGTGACAGCAGGATGAGTATCACCCAAGGCGGGCATGCACCAGGCTGGTCTAAGGGAAAAGTAGGGCCTCCAGGTCACCAACAGCTGTGCTAGCAGGAAGCAGTGCTGGGCCCTCCTTGCATGCCACCCCTCTGTCTTGGTCTGGGTTCCCTCTTCTTTTATATACATCTCAGAGCTTTTAAGGCAAGTCAGAGAAATGCATCCCTTTGGGACAGGAAACTCTGCCCCCAACCTTCAAAGGAGGGCTCCCTAATTACTTAGCTGGGGTTCTGTCAAATTAACATTTTAAATGAGTCATTGATGGCTTCTCTGTCTTTGAGGTGTTGCAGTGGTGGCAAAGTTTCAAGCACTTGAACCCTCCCTTTCCACTCACTTTTCAAGTAAGACTGATGCCTCTGAATTACTTTTTTCTACAAAGTATGGAGGTGCCACCGCACAGAAGGAAATTGCTCTGTCCCATGACTTTTGATGCTTCCCTCAAACAGCTGCACTACTGGAAGGGATGCCCACGGAGATTGCAGACTCCACCATGTGCATCTCCAGCTGCCCATAGGATCTCCCACACTCCTCTGGCTGATTCCATCAAATCAATTCCATCATTTTCCCAGATGAACCTCAGCTGTTTGCAGGAGGGGACAGGTGCCCCAGAGAGGTCAGGGGACCCCTTTTGGACCCTCATCTCACCTACTCTCAAGCTGGCTACTACAGTCTTCCCCCACTATCCTACCAGTTCCTCCCCTAGCCAAAACCCTCTCTGGTACTTGAAGCATCTCCAATTGCCTCTTTTGCTGTACATCTGGAGAATGAAGGAAGAAGTGCCTTGTCCCCACAGGAAAAGTTACAGCCACCTTATCAGGACCAAGAGGCCAGGGCAGAGAGCTGTTTAAAGATAAACTGGGGGCCCATCAGTCCTATCTCCCACTCACCCACCTTGCCTACTTCACTCATTCATTCATTCACACTTTGCAGTACTGCAGATTGAACCCAGGTACTTGAGGCATGCTAGGCAAGTGCTACACCACTGAGCTAAACCCCCAACACTTCCCCTCCACCCTTGCCTTGTATCTTAGCAGAAATGTTGGAAATTAGCACCCCTAGTGGTAAGGGTGACAACTACAGTTTAGGAATCTAAAGAGGAGTCTGATAGGAGTTACTCCCCTGAAGAAGTGTGCATCAGAGCTACTTCAGGCCTTCAAATTCAGTCTAATTCTAGTGTGGTGTGTGCGTGTGAGAATGGCCAGAGACTGGTCATGGGAATGGCATATTCCCCATGAGGAGCCCCGAAGTCTTTTTCAGTCTGAAATTGGCTACATTCTGGGCAAGCTGGCAATATCAGGTGTATAGGTGCCAGGCCATGGTTTCAACCCCGCAGGGCCAGTTGTGGGGCACAGATAAACATGTGATGTGGAGCCTTTCACAGTCTCTGTCCTCGTTTGTCATTGGAAAGAGGAAACAAAGTGTAAACAGAGAGAGATATGTCTGTAAAATGTCATTAAGGAAACCTTCACCAAACCAAGATATGCAGCACAACAACAAGACTTGTTAGGACATTATTGGCTGAAAAAAGGTGAAACACAACAAACTTTCTCTAACATTTGAGGCAAAAATGCAGAAAGGAAGTTTGGAACCACAGCAATGTGCACAGGTGAACCTTGTGGGAAGTATGGACATGGCTCAGA
Organism: Callospermophilus lateralis; assembly: GCF_048772815.1. NCBI lineage: Eukaryota > Metazoa > Chordata > Mammalia > Rodentia > Sciuridae > Callospermophilus > Callospermophilus lateralis. The sequence goes on along the minus strand of NW_027518183.1, from coordinate 30,514 downwards.
AGCTATGCAATAATGTCTTAGAAAGATAGTAATAATACATGTCCATGCTTTCCAGGAAAACAAAGAAAATCTTTTCCTCTGCCTTGGGAGGGTCAATGGCCTTGGTTGGGACTGTGAAATAAAATGGAAACAGCTGAACAGAACCAAAGGCATAACAGATTTATAAATTTTAAGTTTTGTGTATAGGGAGGCATCACAGAAAGAACTAATTACTCCAAAGGAGTGGTGGAATTGGAGAACTTATAATTACCTTAGTAGGGAATTAAGATAGTTTGTAGAGAATGTCTGTTTGAGTGTGGTGGCAAATTCTCTTATCAGAGGGAGATGTAATTGTTTCTGGGTGAGTACTAATAATGATCAAGGTATTTGGGAAAGCCCTATTTTTAGGTATAAAGAGATGTTTCAGAAACTCAAATGCCTTTAGTTCAAAATAATCCTTATGCCAAAGTGGCATATATTGAGGGTGACTTTCTTTCATAATTCCCTCTATTAGTAAAACTCCTAATTGTAACAATTGTTTTTAATTTGGTTCCTGTCACTATAACAGAATCTCAGAAACCAGGCAACTTATTAAGAAAATAAACACATTTTCTATGGGTTCTAGAGTCAGGGAGGTCAAAGAACATGGTGCAGGCAACTGAAAAGGACCTTTGTGGTACCTTGTCTTATGATGGAAAGGCACAGGAACATGTGTGTGAAGACCCACTACTAAAAGCCCTTTCATAAAGGGCACTGAAGCCACTCATGGAGGCAGAGCCCTGCTGGCCTAATCACATTTTTAAAGCCCCACCTCCCAGATACTGATCTATGGGGGATTCAGTTCCTATGAATTAGCTTTCAGGGATACATTCAAACCATAGCAAGGATCTCCACCCCCTCCTTTCAAATGTCAATATGAGGCTCAATACTGAGGTAACAGTGATCACCCCAGGGCCTGGTAGTTCAGGTGAAGACAAAAGAGAACATTCCCCAGGGTCAGTAACACTGAGATAGAAAGTGCACAATTCTTCCTATTGCCTCTTGTCTCAACAGAGATCTCCACTGTGTCACCTTATTCACCAGCCAAAAAGACAGCATTTTCCATTGGTCTCCTGGATTGAAAATTCCCCCTTCCACCTGGCCATTTAGTGTCAGTTTTGCATCCTTGTTGCAGCTCAAACGAGTTTGCTTTGAGATGCTCTCTAGAAAAGATGGAGGGATTTTAAGTACCCTGAGTCTCTAGTCCCTGCAGGGTGAAGAGGAGCTCCCTGAGTAGCACTCCCAATACACTTATGGAAGATTTCTTCCTGATCCTTCCACATAGTGTCTGATTCCTGGTGCTACTTTTATTTCGGGTATAGTTGTTTCTAATAATCTAGGGCTGTCTTCAGTTACTGATTCCAGGAGCTCACCCAGCTCTTAGTTAAAACTGTGTCTCTCTCCTGTGAGTCTCCATGCAGTGTGTGGAGACAGCATGAGCCTGGGCCTAGTTGAGTTCAGATTACACAAGGCATCTTGAGTTCGTGAATGTTATGACATTAATGTGAACCACTAGGAACCTAGTGAGAATTTCTTCTTTCATCAAACTTTGGTGTGATTCTTAGTGCACTTGCCTGAGGAACATGTACTGAGGACAGTGAATGCAGACATCATTCCCCCTAGAAAGGGGAATGCGTACATAGAGGGTGATATTAAAGAAAACCCCTTTAAACTGAAAGTTCCCTGAAATCACTGTCCATATTGGGCCATGCCAGATGCTAGCCAGAAAAGGGGCAGGTCCTAAGGTAAGTTCCACAACTACCAGCAGCAAGGGTAGAGTGTGGCTGGAAATATGTATACCAGGCCTAAGAGCCAAAAGTATTCTTAACATGAAAATGTGAGGAAGGAAAGCATAAATCAGTTTACATTTAGCTAACATTGGCTATAGAGAAGAGAGGCATTACAATGCAAAATGGGGAAATTTGGGGACTAGTGGCACAGTTCACTTGTTGTTTCTGGATTGGTCAATGTTCATAGTCCAGAAAGTTCACACATAAGGCTAGAAAGCTAGATGTGGTAGCTCTGATAAACTGCCACATGGGGTTATAAGTGAAAATTTTAAAATATATTTAGGAATGTGGGTCATATCTGTTACTCTGACCCTAAGCAGTGAACTCATTGAAAATCTCTCTCTCTCTCTCTCTCTTCTCTATCACTATATCTCTCTCTTTCTCTCTCTCTCTCCATGCCCTGGTCTTGAGATTTGGAATATCTCAGTTTTTTTTTTCAACTAGTGATAAGTAATATCGCATGAAGGGTTCAGTCTCTGGATAGAATTAGAGTTAGGATTATGGTGAAGGAGGCGGGGAAGTTCAAAGGGAGAATAGGAAAAAGGATGCCAATAAAAAAAGAATGAGAGAGGGAGGGAGGGAACATTCATCCTAGATTCCTGAGTTTCTGTTAACATTTCTGGGTATCATTATTCAACACAGGGAATCCACAAGGAGGGTAGGCTTAGTGTTGAGCTGTCTGAGTGCATCCAGTGCCTGTGTTCAGTACAGAAAAAGGAATCCACTATTGGAGTATTAGAGCTTGAGTTGGGGGAATAGATTCATGTGGGGGATAGATTTACTCTCCTGCTTGGTATTTCAGGACAAGGGACTGGATGGGCCCCTCGAAAGTGAATGTATGGCATGAGAAGGATGCAGATACAGGTCCCCAGTGAACTCAAAACTGTTAAAAGGTGAATGTGTTACCACATCCAAGTCCATGTACTCACCCCTGGTAAGCAAATACTTGGAAATCAAGAGTTCAGAATCAATCAGGTTTACTTAAGGGTTGGCACCCTGAGAACGTGGGGTGTGAACATCATTCCCAGAAAGACCACCTCAGGGAACTCAGGAGCATGAATGGGGTTGTAAAGGAAGGCAAATGAGGTGTAGTGAGCAATGGGCAGGAAGAAGGTGTGATGGGGATGATCTTCATCCAGGGCATCTGTTTGCTTCACCGTTTTTCCTCCTCCAAACGTTCCAACCAACATGAACCTCCTGGGAATAGTTCTATATTTCTTTAGCTACACTGATTATTTTTCTGCAAGTTAGATCTCACAGCAATTTTCATGCTTTGTGTTAACTGATGAACAGAAGTGAAGACTTAGGAGGTGCATTCCACATTCTGATGTAATCTGAAGGTCCCCAAATGATGTAGGTTTCATCAATCTAAAGAAAGGCTAAGTAGCAGTGAACATAGTGGGAAGTTAGGTGCAAACTTTCTTTAGAATTTACAATACATGGCAAAGGGAAGGGAAGGAAACTTACCAAGGAACAACTCACATGACAGAGGCTACATTACGAACATTGAGGAAAAACTGTACTTATTTTACTTTGTCTATAACTAAGTAGGCCTTTCCTCAGACAAAATTTTACAGTTTGAAAGAGACTGAACAATATGCATAAAATCTATTTAAAAATTACAAACAAAGAAAAGTTTTAGAATATATTCTAGTTTGTTTTACTGATTTATCCTCACTTTGGAGGGCAAACTACACTTTGACAACATAAGTAGGAAGGCAGTGGGGGTAGTATTTTAAAGGGAAATGTCTACCATGCGGCCAGCGCAATGGTTTCATTAATGAGGTTCTTGGCATAAAAGTTAGCTAGTGAGATCGAAATAAACACACAGACTCAGTTACCTTTTTCTATGACCAGGTCCGAGATGGCTCCCCTCTCTGGTTCCCTCCTCTAACCGCCCAGCAGGGCAGCAAGGATTACTCAGGGCTAGCAGGAGAGAGAGAGAGGGAGCACGCCAGGGAGTAGCCTTTTATTGGAGAGCAAGAAATTCAGGGGAGAATTCCATCCAATGAAGGTTGAAGGGGGTTCCGCACTCCAAGGTCAGGGTCAGTGATTGGGCCTCCGGGGTCAGTGGTCAGTTACACCCCCACACGGACAGGTTCTCTCAACAGGAGAGGGCCGGGAAAGCTCCGACACAGCCAGAGCGCCTCAGACCCTAACCGGGAGTCACCCAGTCACGTGTGAGAATGGCTCCTGACAGAAATGTAAGGAATGAACCTAATTTTAGAATACATCTATACTCAAACCCAAATGTTAACTTTTTGGTCAGTGTACATCTCTCTCTCTCTCTCTCTCTCTCTCTCTCTCTCACACACACACACACACACACACACACACACACACACACACCTACAAGCTGAAAATGATCACTATCCAAACATTTAAATTGGGCAATAGCTGGCAATAAGGCATTAGAAATAGAATATTATGAATCCAAATCAGGACATATGAAATTGGTGAACACAATCTCACGATATGGTTACAACTTATTAAGTGATGGAAAGGTAGTGAAACAATGGTATGTATCTCAGAGTTCCACTTGTTTTATATGCTTGAATATTTTGAAAATAAACAGCTCCTCAATTGTTAGAGTCTGTAAACAAGTCTGGATGGTGCCTGGCAAAATGCCAGAGGGAGTGGTTTGTGAAGTAACAAATAGCTTCTCAGAATGTGAGAAGTACTAGTTCATCCTCCAGCTCCCCCAAGATAGATACTCAGGCACTTTGGGGACCAGGCCACAAGCCTGCCTGCCTCAGTCACCCACCTTTGGTCTCTGAGATCTTCACCATTTCCCCCAGAGACCCTCAGCTGGAGATAGGATGTTCCAGTAACACTTCTGTGTTTGTTCAGACAGTATGTAACAAGTTTCTTTTTCACTTTGCTTCCTGCCTTTTTCTGTGGCCTGCCCAATAAAAGGGTCCACCAAATGTGAACTCCTGCCACATGTGTTCCTCCTTATGCTGGGGGCTCAAGTTGCAGGCCTGCACTGGGGAGTCCTAGGGACTTAGAGTAAGAGCTTAAGTCAAGAGCCAAAAGTTCAGGGTTTAAAGCAAAAAAAAAAAAAAAAAAAGAGAGTACACACTTAACTGCTTTGCAGTTATGGAATCCTTGCCTCATTGCCCTCATGGCAGAAACTGTGTCTAAGCTATGCACAGGAGAGACCATTTGAGAGGCTTTAGAATTCACCTTGCTTCAGCCTAGAACGAATAGGCGACCAAGGAGAACCGACTCATCCACCAGATGGATGGGGCCTCATATTACTTTTGAAGCCACATGCAAGTAGATATAAATTCATTCAAAAGCCACAAAGAGGAGAGGGGTAAAAATAAAGGGGGGGGGGACAAAAACTCCAAGTTCAAAGAAAATGTTTTATATGGTGTAAAATTTTTAACATTGTCTTTAAGCCAACACAGCCATAAGATATGATTTTTCTCTTATGGAGGAAAGGACTGATGAAGGTAAAAGCGGGGCTAGGGTCATGTACGTATGGATGCGACCCTGCCAGCAGAGCAAGGGCACCATCACCCAGCTTCAGGGGTGTGGATGCAGGCGCACAGGAGCAGGAGTAGGCAGAGGAGCCAAGAAGAGGGCCTGAACCTGCACCTGCGCCTGCGCCTTCAGTGTCTCTGCCTTTAGTTTCCAGGAAGGGCCTCCCGCATTTTAATTCATCTCATGAAAAGAATACAGAAAATCAACTTCAAATCATTGCGTTAAACATTGATTTGATTTTTTTTTTCCGGCCACGTTCCCAAGAGAATGTTCCGAAATGTATGATGTTTGTTTCCAGTTGTGTGCGTTTGAGAACTTCTTTGTGGATGCGAAAGGAATATCCCTGTGGATGAGTAGGTTGGAGAGCGCCAGTGAGGGTCCTCCAGAGGATCAAACCAGGAAAGCTCCTTTCTTGACTGATGGGAGCACCAGCAAGCAGCCCTGTGAGGGGAGCAGGGAGCCAGTGTAGGCTGGGAGCCAAAGGAGCAGGTGGCCCTCTGAGCGGCCATGCAGGGTAGAACTGGGGAGAGGGCACTGTGAATCGGACAGCCCTGTCTGTCCAATGTCCTGGATTCTGTTTCTGCAGACGGTGGTGACAAGCAGGATCAGAAGTCCAACTTACTTAACAGCTCTGAGCCTCAGTGACATGCAGCAGATGGCAGTCCTGTGAACCTGGCCTGGGAAAACACTGGAACTTGGGGCCTGCTCCTTCAGAGTGGTGTTTCTGGCATCTACCAGTTGTGCAGCCTCTACCACTTTAGACTGAAGAATGACATGTGGTAGGGACAGATCCATCCCTGATTCTGACCCATGAGAGAAGGTCTCTTCTCCCTCTGGTGGGTTGGGAAAATAGTCCAGAACTTAGCTCATGTGCATGTGTCTAAAGAGGCAAGTGCAATTGTTGGTCCTAAAGTCAGCCTCAAATTTTGAGCAACAGTGGAAGTGGGTTTAGGGTGGAAGTAGGGTCTGGTTCAGATTGAAGCCGTTCACTTGAAAAACTTCCTTTCTGAATTTATCTGTGTAGCAGCTCTTTGGACTTCAGTTTCAAGGTCCACTCTTCCTGTTCTCTGCCTACCCCTCAAGCACCACCACTCTCAGGCTCTACCCACAAGGTCGACTCAGGAGCCCAACTCTACTCCTGTTCCCAGAAAGGATTGATAAAAATCCTGGTTTGTCTCCCTGCATTCATGTTAATGAAGTAAACACATACAAAAGAGAACAAAGGATATTTATGAGAGCATTTTGGATGGAAGAGCACTTAAAAAAAGGAAAACCCACAAACTTCCAAGGTGAAATATGAGAGGAATTATTATTATTATTATTATTATTATTATTATTATTATATTTTTAAATTTTGTCCTCGTGTAAATGTAATGACCAGTATAAAACAAACATTTTGAATATATCCTGAAAACAAAGAAAGCATGTAATTACTTACATGTTTTATTAAACAATTTATATTCACTTTTCAAAGATTTTAAAATAGAAAAAAAGGTGCAATATGTTAGTGGGAATAAAGTTGAATGTAGTGTTGATTTTATTTCTTTTTGTGGTCATGTGTGTGAGTGTTTGGATGTTGAGAACACACCAAGAGTTAAAGCTTAATGAAAGTTGTCACTATTACAGATCTGACTTGGGAGAAGAATCTGTGTTGAAGACCCAGAATGTCCCAAGGTCTTCTAGTATATAATTCTGGGAATAAAGTGGATTCAATAAGTTTTGTTCTTATAGCTTCTATAGCACTTTCCTTAGAAGGAAAGTGAGGGATGACTTCAAATTGCGTCAGAAACTTTACACCTCATAGTGTATGAGAGAATGAAGCAGTTTAGTTCTGAATCAACACATAAGATGGTAGTTCTCTAGGTTTTTAAGTCCAAGTATAAAAGGTTAATCCCTTGGAATGACATTTATGGTTGTATTTGTTCTTGGTATTGGCCTCCTGGGTTAAAATTTCACCTGCAGTTTTTTGCATGCAGTCTTAGTTAGGCATTCTTGTTTCAGACCAAATGGCTTCCTTTCTACCTCCTTCTCTTTCATTTTCTTTTCCTTCCTTCCTTCTCCCTACTTCTCTTTCTTTCCCCATCCCTCTCTCTCTCTTTCTTCTCTCAATCTCTCTCTCTCTCTCTCTCTCTCTCCCACTCCCTCCCCCTCTCCCTCTCTCTTTCTCCCTCTGTTTGTTTTTCAGATACTGCACACAACTTTGATATATCCCAAGCTCCAGGATGACTACTGTGACTTCTATTGCCAATGCAGATCCAGACACTTACTTTTTCCTGGACCTCTAGGTAGTTTCTTCTTCCTGAATCTTTTCTTCTGGCACTCCAGAGCTATACTCAGTGATGTCCTTTCCTTACCAAAGTTTATCTAATTCTGACTGCTGACATGTTCTTGCTTAAAACTACAGGAGTGTTTCTCCTGAAGCAGAAAAGTAATGATGCTTGGGGGCAGTGTGAATCTGGAATCTGGAAAGGAGAATTCAAATTACACTGGTATCCAGAGTTCTTGACTGTTATGGTGCTAAGTGGAGCCATAAAGAGATGTTATGAGGTCAAAGAATAGAGTCATAATTGAAGATTCATCAAGAGAACATATTGGGTGAGAGTAGGGGCAAAACAATTTAATGTAAAAAAGGCAAAGAGGAAACAAAGTACATAAGACGGGATGCTGTAAGCTTTTGAAAGTACGAATTATTGACAGATATTATCAATATCATTCACCAAAATTCAATTAGAAAAGTCATTAAAATTATGGAACTCTTTTAAAATTCCCACAAATAAATACACAATACTAAACACTTCTGTACTAGGAAACATAATCATGGCTTCACTAACATTAGACACAAATTAAAAGAAGTACATATTTAAATGGCATATTAAAAAGTATTCAAAACTTTTATTACAGGGTCCAGGGATAAAGGTCAGTGGTGGAGCACTTGCCTAGCATGCATGAGTCCCTGGATTTGATTCCTGCTATATAAAAAGAAGAAGGAATTTTCATTATAATCCATGTTATTAAAAGGTCTAAGGGCTGGGGTTGTGGCTCAGGGTCAGAGCACTTGCCTGGCACCTGTGAAGCATGGGGTTTCATCCTCAGCACCACCTAAAAACAAATAAACAAAATAAAGATATTGTGTATAACTAAGAAAAGAATTTTAAAAATTGTTGGGAGAAGGACCTTTCTCAATACTGTTGTTTGAATGAATTCTGTAGGCTCCTGGAACATGCAACATATCCACGTGTTTTAACAATTTTAATCATACTATTTTGATACAGGAATTTCACTTTTATGAATTTATTCCACAGATTCATTTGCAGAAACAAGAAACTCTATTAAGGTTAATATAGTGTTCTTTCATAGTACAAGATAAAAATCATCCACTTGGTTAGAACTAAGGCAACCCTTAGAATCCGAAGGGCAATAAATTGTATGGAGCTTATAGGGCATATTAAATGTCCTTGTAATTCCAAGAGGTAGTGAGCAGTATGATTCAACATGTATGTACGTTTTAATAATAGTGAAAACAAGGCTCCCTGTTGAACTGGAATCATGTAGATTTTAAATGTCAAAACAAAGATAATGATGTTACACAATTTTGTAGATTTTCTGTAGGACCTTTAATCAGAAAAAATATTTGGTAACACCAGTTCTCCAGTCTCACATCTTTCACTTTCACTCTCTTTTCTTTCTTTCTGGAAATTATTCTAGTGAAATGCAATTTAAGTAATGAATTTTTTTAGTTAGATATTTAATAAGAGTCACAAAAACTACAAAAATATAGTGAGATTTGAGTTTGCACAATGGGTACAAATGATATCAAAGATAATTACATAAGAACTTTATTAAATTATGAATAGATGCAAAAGTTACTAAAGATTATTAAATGACAAACTTTTAAATAATACAAAGAATAGGCTGGGGTTGAGGCTCAGTGGTAGATTACTTACCTCTCATGCATGAAGCCCTGGGTTCGAGCCTCAGCACCATATAAAAATAAATAAATAAAAATAAAGATATTATTAATAATAATAATAATACAAAGAGTAGTTAAGGCAAGTAAAGATGTCATAGCAAAGTTAAGTGGAAGTTAAATCAGGAGATAACTAACTCTCTTCCTGGTCCTTTCACCAGCTTGGACCAAAGCTCTTAGCCTCTCCCTGTGCTACTTGTCAAAGGCTGAGCCTTCCTGAGGCTGGCGAAGTGAAACATAACCTGTGGCCCTCTGCCCTTTGCAGAGACCCACCCTGACCCTTGGCCCGTGGCACACTTTCCTGAATTGAAAACTCAATCAATACATTAAATTTAAAAATTATAATCTCTCACTATGGTTTTACCATAATATGTTGATATTATATATCAGCTGTTATATTATCCATGAGAACTAATTTTTTCTTTCAATTTTAAACAAAATTAAACAAATTACATACATAGAGCACAGATTTTCATATCTCTGCTTGTATACAATGTGTATTCGCACCAATTCATGACTTCATACATGTACTTTGGATAATAATGATCATCACGTTCCACCATAATTTCTAAGCCCATGCCCTCTCCCTTTCCCTCCAACCCCTATGCCCTATGGAGAGTTCTTCTATTTCTCCTATCCCACTATAAATCAGCCTTCCTATATCAAAGAAAACATATGGCATTTGGTTTTTTGGGATTGGCTAACTTCACTTAGCATTATCTTCTCTAATTCCATCCATATGCCTGCAAATGCCATGATTTTATTCTCTTTTATTGCTGAGTAATAAAAGCTGATTTAGACTTTAGGTTCTTAGAAGAAAGGATGATCCCATTGAAATCCTGTCTGTATATCTGAACCACAAAACCACTCCAACTCCTCTTTGACCCTCTACTCCAATTCCATGCCATGGACCATTGACATGCAATTAAACTGATGAGAAAAACAAGACAAATCAGTCTGATTCAGTGGGACCTAGCACCTAAGCCCCTCTAAATCCAAATGCCTTCAATTTAAAACCTACTGGATTTCAAAGAATAGAAAAGTTTAAAAGTCCATGACCATGTTAATGAAGGTATTTGCATCCCTTGAAGCTCAGCCCAGTGTATAGTAATTTATCTTTTTATTTTTTTGAGACAGGACATTGCTCTGTTGTCCAGGGTGACTTCAAAGTCCTGAGCTCAAGCAATGGTCCAGTCTGAGCCTCCTGTGTAGTTTGGATTACTAGTAAACAACATGGCACCCTGCTGATGATAGTTTGCTAAAACAACCTGAGCAAACTGACATTTGCCATGTGACCCCACCCACAAGCCTTCACTTTTGGGGATCTTCAATTACAATCTGTGAAGTCTCTTATGCTGGACACAGCCCACTTGTGCAGGATTTTGTAACTACCTGAACATATCTGACCTAGAGCTGATGTCCTGGATCCCATGGTTGTCAACTCAGAAGGCCCAAACCAGAGATTTCATTTTGGTGTGCTTTCCTATTTAATAAGAAAGTAACTGTAGACCATTTAAAGAATACTGTTTGATGCTGATTCTCTCCCCTCCTCTGAAGGTCACATTCAGTTTTGAAGAAACAGCAGCAAGTGGCCACCCAAATACACATTCTGTTAGCACACTAACCTGACATCTCCAGAGATGCCCTTGGTTCAGCCCACAACTCTGACCTGGGTAATTGTCTTCTTCTTACCCTAGACCCACCTATATAGCTTCCCACCCTGACTCACCTCCTCAGAATCAATAGACAAGCAGTGAATAAAAAATGCCTTTAATCATCATGAAAAATTCAATCAGATTAGAAACTATGAGAAATCTCTGTCCATCTAAAAGAAGAGTTCCTTATCAAATTAATTACACAAAGAGTTTTTCTTATTCAAGAACCTGCAAATCATTCAAGAGTGAAGGAACAAAATAAGGACTGATCACCACAGCCAAGACTTCAAGGCTCCTAGGCATTCAGGGCACAGTCCCAGCTCATGAGTCTACAGGGACAGTATGAAAGTCCCCACTGGAGTCCTTCTAGGGCATTGGCTGAAGGGCATTGTACTGCAAGGCGTCCTCAAGGCTCTTTTTTGTTTTTTTTTTTCCTTCTAGTTTCCTGTGATGTAAGCTTGGGTTTTCAGTAGCTTAGGGGGTGACCTGGGCTCTAGGAGACAGCCTGAGTGTGTGTCTGTCCAATTGCCCAGCCACTAGTACTTCCTGGGATGTTCAGAGCCCATTGGGCCCCCCTGACCAAAGTGCTTGCCTCTTCTTGAGGTGACTAGAGCTCCTGAGAGGTTTCAGCCATTGGCTGCTGGATGGTCTTGAACTCGGTGCTGGTCCATCTCAACTCCCTGCTCCTGTGTAACAACACACTCTGTTAGTTCCCAAAGACAGCTAGCTCCCTGCTCTGTGTAAGCCCAGTGAGGCAGTTGGCTTACTGGATAATTTATATCTCTGCAGCTCTGGGGACACTGGCAGGAGTGGTGGCTCAGTGCAGAAAAATTATCCAGTGCCCTGACCTGGGTTCAGGCCTGGTGGCATGTTGGTCTCTGGACATGCCCTCCTGGGAGTCAGCGATCCTGAGTTTGACAGACAGACTGCTATAACTTCAGTTTCCCTACCAGGTGAAGGTGTGTACCTGGTCTAGGGAAAGAAACAAATGAATTAGTCTGATATGGACTGCACCATTGCAGTAGTGGGGCTTCTAGTAACTGACCTCAGAAGCCACACCAATCAAGTGGGAGGGACCTTCCTTTGTATCACAAATTGACTGAAGACCCTGATAAGATTAAGATGCAAATGGACCAATGCTGAAGGCATTATTGAAATTCCTTGGTTTTGAATGAATTAAGGAAAGGGTGGGTGGATGAGATGGGATAGAAGAGAGGCTCTAGTTCTTGATAGTCTCAATTCACTGTAAAAATTATTTTCCCATTTCAGATAAACATAGACAAGTTAGCCAGGCTTGGAGGTGCACCCTTGTAATCCCAGTGGCTTGGGAGACTGAAGCAGGAGGATCTTGAGCTCAAGCCAGCCTCAGCAAGGGTGAGAAAATGATGTGACTCCATTTTTGAAAATAAACAGCAGCTTCTGCCTCAAGGCCTGTCCTATGGAAGGGGGCATGACCCTTGTCCTTCTTAAAACCCACAGAGCCTTTGGGCACACAACCCACCCTGCTGAGTTACTTGCAAATAACTGGAGAGATCTGTGGCAGGTGCTAGTTGTCCCTGACTCAGTTAGGCTAGGTGAAAACCCATAGCAAACCCCTAGAAACCACCAATCAGCATGAGACAGGGAGAATACCTGGGATGCCAGTTGAACCCCCAGTAGTTTATGGTGGTTGATACCATGTTGGGAAACCATGTAGTTTAGCAAGTACACCCCTTGTGGCTTAAACCAATAATAAGTTCAAAGGAATCCCTCTTTTGTACTAACCAATCACCCCTACCCAAGTTGTTTCTGCCAATGAATGTGTTAATTAATGTTAAGAGTTGTTGTTTGGTTTTCCTGAGGTAGGGAATTATTTGCTGTGTGATGTTGTGACACATACAGTATCGCTCCAAAACCTATAAAATCTCACTGAACAAAGGACCAGGACTGACTCCCTGAGACCACTGCATAGGAAATGGTTGTGGATCTTGCAATAAAGACTCTTTTGTGAATGCATGGGATTTGGCTCCTGGAGGTCTATTGGGGTCCCAGGAATCTGGCATTACAAGGGCAAGCACAAAGCAAACCTGAGTGCATTTTCTTCTTTTGGTTTAGGGAAAAAAAAAAGTTCTTATTAATTAAGGCTCATATCTGAATGTGGCAGGGGGAGTTCATGTATGGGTTACTCTGGCCATGAGCTCTGTAAGTGTGGCAGTGTATCTTGAGTGCTTTGTTCATCCTGGAAACATTCAATGAACAGAAAATCCACATCTAAACCCTCAAGTTTAGCTTTACGTTTGTCACATTTAAGCATTTCTGCCAAAATTCAGCACTTTGGTCTATGAATCCATGCGGGTCCCACAGTTTGGCCTAGACACACCTATCAACTCCCACATTTTTTGGGCTGGGGTTGTAGCTCAGTGGTAGAGTACTTGCCTTGCATATGGAAGGTACTGGGTTTGATCCTCAGCACCACATAAAAATAAAATAAAAGTATTTAAAAAAAAACAACTCCCACATTTTAACAGTGGTCGATTACTGATGACTGAATCCAGGAGTACTTACTACTGAGTCCATCCCCAGGTCCTTTTTAATTTTCTATTTTGAGACAGGGTCTCTTAATGTTGAATAAGGCCTCACAAATTACTGAGGGTGACCTAGATTTGGGGATCCTCCTGTCTCAGTCTCTGGAGCTTCTGGGATTACAAGCAGGAACCACTATGCCCAGCCACATTGCTTCTCTAAAGTGACATCTTTCAGATACTTGGTGGCCCTTTGAATATGCATATCCTTGATGGCCTTGACAGTTTCTCTGTGTTTTAAAAGTGAGCACAAATATTTGAAACTCTTGATTTGTGAGATTTTGTGGGGTTTTGTGTATCAAGACAATACTGAATCATTTTCACAGATCACCATGGACAAAGTATAGGTAGAGGAGTGATTCATTCTTCAGGTGATTATATTTTCAATTGATGTAAAAAGTTTCAGGGGACATACCTAATTTTATTTAGAAGAAAATTTAACCTTCCCTGTTTTTTTTTTCTTGTTATTGTTGTTTCATTTTATTTATTTATTTATTTGTTTGTCTGAGAGAGGCATTGGGGGATGGACCCCAGGGCCTTATGCAGGCCAGACAAGCGGTCTATATTAACCTGCACTCAAAGACCCCATTCGCAAGTTACTAAGATCTTTCCATGTACATTTCATCTGCTTCTTCAAACTCTGACATGGTAGCCCCTGATGTGCCTTAGCACACCCTACATCTCCACTGTCCTGCAGTGGACATTCATATTGCTGTATCCCTCATCACTACACATAATTGTCCCTATAAACCTGTGGGAGAATTTCTCTAGGGCAGGTGCACATAAATACAATTGTTCCTTCAAAAGAGTGTAACCTGAGTTTTACTGAGCATTGCCAAATTGTTCTTTAGGGTGAACACAGCATTTACTTTCCAACAATAGTGGCCTGCAGTGCTACCTGCATGCATTCCCCACAAACACTTTGAATGACCCAGTATTCTGACATTTGCCAGGGGCTTTGTGGCTCTGTAGAGGTTTGCTCTGGTGCTGATGGCTGCCTGCTCCAGTCTTTTCTAATTTCTGAAAGTTTTTCTCTATGGGCCAGTTGCTGTGTGATTTTGAGAGACATTCTCTGATGTTCAGTCTGAAATCTGCTTTTGCTTTCTGATCAGATTGCTAGTTATCTTTATTCCTTGTGTTTAAACTGTGTGTTTAGTGTCTGTTCCTAAAGGCAGAAGGAAAACAAGAGTGCCTTTACATTTCACTTCTTGCCTTTGAGCTTATTATAATCTCTTTTATTATTTATTTATTTATTTATGTTTATCGCTTAGGTTTCATATTTCATTCTTTTTTTAAATTTTTTATTGGTTGTTCAAAACATTACAAAGTTCATGACATATCATATTCCATGCATTTGATTCAAGTGGGTTATGAACTTCCATTTTTTACCCCAAATACAAGTTGCAGAATCACATCGGTTACACACATCTTCAACAAATGGTGCTGGGAAAACTGGAAATCCATATGCAACAAAATGAAGCTGAACCCCTTTCTCTCACCATGCACAAAAGTTAATTCAAAATGGATCAAGGAGCTAGATATCAAATCAGAGACTCTGCACCTGATAGAAGAAAAAGTTGGCTCCGACCTACATATTGTGGGGTCGGGATCCAAATTTCTTAATAGGATGTCCATAGCCCAAGAGTTAAATACAAGAATAAACAAATGGGACTTACTTAAACTAAAAAGTTTTTTCTCAGCAAGAGAAACAATAAGAGAGGTAAACAGGGAACCTACATCCTGGGAACAAATTTTTACTCCTCACACTTCAGATAGAGCCCTAATATTCAGAATATACAAAGAACTCAAAAAATTAAACAATAAGATAACAAACAACCCTATCAACAAATGGGACAAGGACCTGAACAGACACTTCTCTGAGGAGGACATACAATCAATCAATAAATATATGAAAAAATGCTCACCATCTCTAGCAGTCAGAGAAATGCAAATCAAAATCACCCTAAGATACCATCTCACTCCAGTAAGATTGGCAGCCATTATGAAGTCAAGTAACAATAAGTGCTGGCGAGGATGTGGGGAAAAGGGTACACTTGTACATTGCTGATGGGACTGCAAATTGGTGCAGCCAATATGGAAAGCAGTATGGAGATTCCTAGGAAAGCTGGGAATGGAACCACCATTTGACCCAGCTATTGCCCTTCTCGGTCTATTCCCTGAGGACCTTAAAAGAGCATACTATAGGGATACTGCCACATCAATGATCATAGCAGCACAATTCACAATAGCTAGACTTTGGAATCAAACTAGATGCCCTTCAATAGATGAATGGATTAAAAAACTGTGGCATCTATACACAATGGAGTATTACACAGCACTAAAAAACGACAAAATCATGGATTTTGCAGGGAAATGGATGGCATTAGAGCAGATAATGCTAAGTGAAGCTAGCCAATCCTTAAAAAACAAATGCCAAATGTCTTCTTTGATATAAAGAGAGTAACTAAGATCAGAACAGGAACAGGAAAGAAGAGCATGAGGAAAAGATTAACATTAAACAGAGATGAGTGGGGTGGGAGAGAGGGAGAGAGAAGGGAAACTGTTTGGAAATGGAAGGAGAACCTCATTGTTACACAAAATTACATATAAGAGTTTGTGAGGAGAAAGGGGAAAAAAAACAAGGGAGAGAATTAAACAACAGCAGATGGGGTAGAGAGGGAAGATGAGAGGGAAGGGGAGGGGGGATAGTAGGGGATAGGAAAGGTAGCAGCCGAACACAGTCATTAATATGGTATTATGTAAAAATGTGGATGTGTAACCTCTTTTATTTTTAACAACCCCCAAAAAATGGAATTAAGTTTTATCCCTAAATAATAGATTTCCTCTTAGGCTGGGGTTGTGGCTCAGAGGTACAATGCTCACCTAGGTTGTGTGGGGCTCTGGGTTTGATCCTCAGCAACACAGAGAGATAAATAAAGGTGTTCAGTCTTCTACAACTGAAAATATATATATATATTCTCCATATAAAACTATTTAAAATCTTTTGCTTCTAGGATGTCTTTATTAGGTTAGTTTCACATAATTGTTATTTGAGCAAAAATACAGGTAAAACAAAACATGTTTTCCAAAATTTTATCTTGATTTTTTACAAAATTTTTTACAAAATTTTATCTTGATTTTTTGTATAAGCCTTTCCACCAAGAAATAAATTGTTTAAATAGAGACATTTGTACATTTTCTATATATGTTAATTGCATTACCATAGAGATCCTGTGACCAGAGGCAGACATTCTACCTTCCAGCACCTCCTCTCCCTAGTGGGTATTAAACTGGATCTGAGTGACACTAGTCTGAGAGAGGCCAGTGTCTGGGAGAGGCTGTGCTGGACAGGGACAGCTGTGTGGAGTCTTAGAAACTCCAGGCCCATCCTTAGGTAGATGCAGAATAAAAATACTGTTCAAGGAGACACACTTCCCATGTAAGAACTCCTGCTATCCCCTATGTTCTTTCCTAAAGTTGGATAGATTTGAGGTCAAGATTTGGGGCTCCTTTGCATTGCTCTCCATGGATACTTTCCACACCTCTGTCCATGAAAGGAGACCTTCTCTAAGGCTCTGATGTCCAGTCCACAGCACAGCTCAGAATCAGACCTCTGTCTTCCACCCCATGCAGCACCCCTCCATCCTCTCTTCTCTCTTCATTCTGTCTGCTGCTGAGCAAGGGAACCAAATATTCATGAGGGCCTGTACAACAACATCAATTGCCTAGTAATAAGTAAACAAGGAGACTTTGGTAAGTGATCAGTCTTTCATTTTTCTGGAACAGAAGTAGAAATAAAATCTACCAATCTGAACACTCAGTACTCCTAGGACTCAATGGTCATGGATCAGGGTTAAAGATCTGCCTGTTTCTGGGGAGCCTGTCAACAGGACTACATGGATTTGACCAAGAGAAGCTGCCAGGGCAGGCAACTGTCTGGTTGCTTTGCAGCATGGCACTCTCCTGAGGCTGAATTTGATTTCTTCTGTGTCATGGGCATAGGGTTCCAGGCAGGGAGGCAGAAGAAAAACTATGGTGCCTGGGCTCTAGGCAAGTATCTGTGTGGAGGGCAGGCCCAATATAGCAGCCCCCATGGCCCAGAGAGCATTTCCCAGTGGAAACGTAGGCTACCCCACCAGGGAGTACCTTTGGTCCATAATCTTCTAATATCAGTAACAAAGGCAACTGGGATCTTAGTGTCATCTCTGCAGATTCCAGAGACTGCTTCACACAGGAGTGACTGGTCCATGACTTTGGCCTCTAGGTCAGAAAAAGCAGTGGCAGGGCTGAGAGAGGAGGCAAAGTGTTGAGTGGCTGCTCAGCATTTGGTGTATACTGATGGCACTCTTGCACAATCTCAAAGTAGAGTTCATTACCTTGGGTGATAATGGTACTCCTGGAGGCAAATTGCTTCACAAGGTTGGGTCTGAGGAACTTCAGTTGAAAAGCAAGCACCTTCACTCTACTGTCCTATCTTTCTAGGAAGAACAAATGAAAAAAGAAAAGCAATCATCTTGGATGCAATTATAAAAAATCTAATTGGTATCAGTTATTAATTAGATTTAGGTCAATATATTTCTCAAAGGCTTACTTATTATGAAATACCAGACTCTCTGTTTCCTGTGTATATGTGATATCCTGTGTTCACAGCACTTCTTCAGAGCATGTGCCTCTGCTTCTACAAAGGCTTAATTCATTATCCCAAGTCAAACCATAGGTAAAGCTGCAGGTGACTTCTCCATAGAGAGGACTGTTTGGAGAGAAGATGGAGATCAATTCTCCACTCTTGACTGGAATTCTCGGCTAACTGTTTTGTTTCTCTACTGATGAATTCCTAAATTATAAGGACTAAGGGGAAGAGAGAGGTTGGGGGAAGGGGGGAAGAGGGATGGGAAGCTATAGACTTTAAATATGAAATAAACAAATATGTTTCAGATTGAAATTCTTATCTCAACTTTTAATAGGTTGAAGTGTCATTTAAATTTTCTAAGCCACAGCTGATAGTCATTGTTCAATCTGTGAAGTGAGAACAAAATTGTTCATTTTAAAAAGTAGGTTTCAGGATGTTAAGTATGTGTGGGTCAGTCAGGCACAGTTGTCACACACACCTGTAATCCCAGCAATGAGGAGGCTGAATAACTGAAGGAGACCCTGTCTCAAAATGATAAAAGAGGCTGGAGATGTAGCTTTGTTCTAGAGACCTGGCTTCAATTCCCAAATGAAGAAGAAAAAAGAAATTAGGAGCAAAGTCACTACAGGTCCTGAGACATAATACAACAAATAACCTTTGTAAATTATTATCCTAGAAGCATAACCCCAATGAAGGACAAATGCATAAACGTAGCCCTTTAAAAATCTCCCTAACATAAAAGGATTTTTCACCTTCTTCTACCAGAGCCACTTTATTGGTGTTTTCTTTTTGAGACAGGGTCTTCCTAAATTTCCCAGTCTTTCTACTACTTGAAATTCTCCCACCTCAGGCTCCCAAATAGGTGTGATTGTAGGTATGATCCACTGTTTCCTGGTTATCAGAAATTGGTTATTAAAAAATTGTCAGAAGCATACTTATATTTACATCTTATAGGAACACAGTCTATTCTGTTTAATGGTCCTTTGACCTTCAGTGTCATCAGCTCTGCATTATTATTCACTTAAGCATATACAAGTGCTTACCTGGGCCAGTCGTTATGAAAAGAGCTACAAGAATGGCATGTTCTCTCTCAAATGTGGAATTTTATAACAACAAAGATTACTTGAATGCATAGTAGGAATTATTAGAGTCTAGGAAAGGGTCAGGAGAGGATGGAAGACTAGTTGTTGGAGGTGACCAATGCACTCTGTTTGAACAAGGATATAACATGAATCCCATTCAATGTTTGTTGTAAAAATGTGTCAATGAATGAATTTTCAAAGCACTACAACAACAACAAAGATGAATAAAACTATTTTTTTTCCTTTCCTGTGGGAGTAGGTGCAGAATTCTGCCGTCCTAGAGTTCCACCTGGAAAGAGACCAAAGTGTGGGAGGAAAGTCCCCACCTTGGGAAAGCCTTGAGCAGGCAAGAACCAATCCACTTACCTGAGGGTTGCTGAGCAGGATCCTAAAAGTCACAGAAATGACTTCCTTTATGGATAGGATTGGAGACTTCTGTATAAGCACCTATCAGCTCTTGGCAGCCCCAAGCTACTGCAGATGAGGTCCTAGTCCCAGGAGATCAGTGCATGCAAAAATACAGAAGGGAAGAAGAGCCTGCTGGAGGCCACCTCTGTCCCCCAGGGGCATTCCTCCAGCCTGCTCCTGCTTTCTTGGTCTCTGAAACCCATTTCTATTTCAGATCCACTGCCCTGTGCCGCCAGCCCCACAAAGGAGTCCTGCAGATTCACACCTTCCTTGGTTGGGCTGGGTGCAATTATAATAAATCCAATTGTTATCAGTTGTTAATTAGATTATGGTTAAAATTTTTAACAATAGCTACTTATCATGAAATGCCAGTCTCTCTGCTTCCTTTACATATGTGATATCCCATGTTCATAGCACTTCTTCAGGGCATGTGTCTCTGCTCTTACAAAGGCTTAATTCATTATCCCCAATTGGCTGACTATCAACTCAAGGCTGGCTTCCTTCCAACTTTGAGGCTCTGCAGCCCACTGGAGTTTCCTTCTATACCCATCTGCCTTGTTTCTTCTTATTGAAGTGATAATAGTCACCTTTATGTTATTAAAAATTATTATGGGACCAATTGTCCTGTTTTTTAAAAAATATTGATTTCTCAGTTGTATTCAGACACAATACCTTTATTGTATTTATTTATTTTTATGTGGTGCTGAGGATCGAATCCAGGGCCTCACACATGCTAGGTAAGCGCTCTACTTATGAGCCATAACCTCAACCCCGACCACTTGTCTTTATATGTATTTGTAGTACTGGGAATTGGACTCAGCGGTGCTCTACCACTGAGTCACACATCTAGCTTCTGCCCCTTTTAATTTTGAGGCAAGTTCCAGGCTGGCCAGGAACTTGCCATGATTCTGCCTCATTCTTGCCAACAGCTGGAATAATAAGCTGGTGTGTCACTGTGCCCATCCATATCAATTTCTTTTACATAATTCACATCTATATATTTTCCCTTCATTCTAAGAGACTCTTATCTTGTTGCATCTGCATTCTTGTGACACAAACCAGTAAAACCAAAATGTTCAGCATGGCCAGTCTACCGTGTGCTTTTCAAATCGCCGAGGGTCAAAAATTAGCCTTTCAGTTCTCTTATCAGGATCATCTGTATCCATTGGTTCCCACACACTAACAAGTCATATAACCGCACTGTGCTAACTTCTAGGAAAAAAACAGAATATCACCACACATAGAGTTCTGCATTGAGGCTGCTACTCCCTTACCACCATCATCCCTTGAAATATCATTAATTTCCTGGCAGGGATCAGGATGCCCTTTCAGAGTATTTGTTTCTGATGGTGCAATTGGAAGCAGTGGATGATATTCCAAGGATTTTTGTTGTATATTACACTACCTGGCTCCCCATTCATTATCTTATTTCTAATACAAATCCAAGGAAGGAAAGAACCTGGGAATGAGGTGAGGTCCTGGATTTAAATGAGGTCATTAGGTTTGTAGTTCTAGTGATCAGAATTCAACTGTAGCAGCTTTTTATTCTTTACCAAGGAACAGATAGGGGAGTGAGCTGAGATGCAAAAGCAAGATGGGAGCTGAGATCAGCCCTCTTCTCCCAGTCCTTGGTCATCCTGACAGGTGTCTGTATGTTTGTGTGTTTGTGTGTGTTTGTGTGTGTTTGTGTGTGTGTGTGTGTGTGTGAGGGTCCTAATTAAGCCTTCTGAGGATGGGTAGGGGTGGAGTGGGGGAGGCAGTCAGGGACTGGTGTTGTCTTAGCTCCAGGCCTGTCTCCAGCCTGGATGTTTAGGAACCTAGGAAGAGAAGCTAACTTTGTAGGAGAGTTGTGGGAACTTCTAGGAAAAGGAACATAGGAAACAATGGTAGAAAAGGAAAAAGTTGGGAAACATGGTGGGAGTAAAGAGACTCAGAACTCACTATATTTTCTTGGAGTGGTGTTCTCAGCCTTTCCCAGCAACAGAATCATGTGGGGAGAAATCTCCCCGGCTTCACTGCCTACACACACACACAAAAGAAGCCCCAGAAACCAAGTTGAAAGATTAAGACATTGGTTGGGGTGTATGTTGTAGTATTTTTGGTGAATTTTAATTAACTTCTGTGAGCACATTTTCTGACTTGATACACTCGGATAACAGATTTATTCCCAATGAGGATTAAATGATAGCACAGGCAAGGACGATCTCACATTCAGTTATGATTCTGTTTTTCCTATGCTAGCACACAGACTGAGTCCAACACTTGCTACAGGGTTGTGCTGTTATATAGGTTTAACACTGGCTCATTTACCAGCAACTACCTCCCGTGAGCTCCCGCT
Organism: Callospermophilus lateralis; assembly: GCF_048772815.1. Classification (NCBI taxonomy): domain Eukaryota; kingdom Metazoa; phylum Chordata; class Mammalia; order Rodentia; family Sciuridae; genus Callospermophilus; species Callospermophilus lateralis. The sequence continues at coordinate 8,576 of NW_027518183.1, read as the reverse complement.
CTGTCACATGCCTGCATAAGTTGGAGAGAAGAAAAGACTGGAACCCTGACATCCACTTCTTACCCTCAGTGTTGACAAGGCTGTCATCTTGTTTTTCAGGTGATGCCTTCTCTCCCCAGCTTCCGAATAGTGAATCCATGACTTCCACAGATTTCCTGAGTTCTAGGCAGGTGCAGCTGAGAGACTGCGATTGGCATCTGGGAAGCCAGTGAAGTACTTCACTCCTGCCTCCCCTGACCAGGCAGGAGTGGGTGCACCTGGACACTTTGCTAGCAGGGCAGGTATTGGGTAAGCAGGTGGGCGGCCCTAGTAAAGGAGCAGAAGTCCTCCTGGTGAATGGGGAGCCTGATCATACTGAGAGGAGTCCCATCTCAGAGAACCTGAAACCCACCTTTTCCATACAGAGGCCCCAAGAGGTGAAGGGTCTATGCTCAGGGTGGGCGCCTGTGATGACAGCCTGGAGGCCCTGGGTCTTCAGGTGTAAGCCTGGGCAGCAGAGAGGGCTTTACCCCTGTCCCCACCACCTTCCTAAGCACAGCTCTTTTAAGCTGTGTTCTCCAGTTTCTCTTGCCTCGGTTTACCTGTCGACAACTCTGATGCCTGGTGCAATTGGGTTTTGTCCCCACAGGGGCCCAAGGAGGCTTCAGTAGCACCCTTCAGTAGCTAAAGGAAAAAAAAAGAGGAAGCACTCCTTTAGGCATGCTTAGGGCTTTCCTAAAAGGAATCCAGGGGTTTGCGACCTTCTGGCACCACCTAGTGGGCAGCAAGATTCGAGCACCTCGAGGCCAGAGGCAGTGTGAGGGGCATGAAGCACCAGGGGAATGAGTCTTTGCTAAGAAGGGTCCATATGGAGTAGCCTGATGGCAGTTTCCAACTGAAACAAAGTTCGGAGGGGTCTTAAAATAGTTGACTTCTTCATCTCCATCAGTTCCTTTATCCCCCCAAGTGCAAGCATGTTTCTCAGATTAGAAAATTGGCATTTTCTGCCACCCCCACACCAGGGGTGTTGTCCAACCCTTCCCCAAGGCCACCAAACTCACCCCTAATCTTAAAAAAGACTAGGCCTCTGACCATGAATGGAAAATGAACATTCAGATAGTTTAAGATTTAGAGAATGCAGTAGGAGAAGGTTTCCTATAAAATTCACCAATCTCATAAAGCTATTGTACCCTCAGAGCTTCTGAGAAGTTCCCTAGTCATGTAACTTGGATACTTGAGGTTTTTCAGTCTTCCTTAAATAGATTTCACTAGCCCACCCCAATTACTAGAACTTCCCCTTCCACAAAATCTGAATACACACCTACTGGAGTGGTGAGTATCAGAAGGGTATCTTGGAATTTTCAAAGATATGAGTGTCAAAGAGGAGCTGGGAGAGGGGAATGAGAAAGAAGGAACTAGAAGGACCTGAACTCTGAGACCTTCTCTGACTCCCCTCCAAGTCTAGAGCCAAACCCAGCGTGGCAGAGCTAAGGTCTTGACTGTAGCTTAAAGATCCTGATACCTGATTCAGCCTTTGTTGGAGAATTACTTTCATATCACTTTTATATCCTGTGTTTAGTAAACAACATTGTACTTGGCTAACAGGACAAGCCAGGGATCTCATTTCAACTATTTTGTGTAAGGTTCTTCCATGTCTTCAGGGTGGAACATTGACACATTGCTAAGACATTATTATCGGAGCAAATGTATAAACTCATTGATTATATAGGATGAGGACTCAGTGGCCAAAGATGGGCTCCATTTACTCTGGAGAAAAGAATTCTTGGGAAGAACTTGCTAGGACCCCAGATGAAGCTGTGTACTTCTTAAGTCTAGTGAACAGGGGGTGCAGGGTCTCTTCTCTACTTATCATGCTGAGCAGCAGAGAGCCCCCATGCTTCTCAGAGTTGCAGGTCTCTTAAAACATGAGAGGACACAGGAACTAGAAGGGGAGAGAGAGTGGAGAGCTTCGGGTGTCTCACCTCACAACTTCCTCCTGGTTCTGTTTTTCCCAAATGGAAAGTGGATATTAGTACTTTTTGCCACTTTCTTTGTAAAATTATGATGCCCCAAGATTTTGTTCTCTTTCCCAGCACCTGGACATTTGGGGCCTGAGGTCTCTGCAGTGCCCACCACTCCTTCCTTTCTCTTCCTCTCATAAATGACTGAACACTTTTCAGTGAGATAAATCTTCTTTTTAAATTTATCTGATTCTGTGGCTAATTATCATATTCTGTGTACCCTTTGATCTATTCATAATTGTGGTTTTTCTTTTATTTAAATTTACAACATGATTAAAGCCTTTTCCTTTCAGCTTTGGAATTCAAATTTTGTGTGGTATTGAAGCCAAGAGAGGAAATAGTAGGGTTGGATCAGTGCCCTGAGTAAGAGCACAGGAATGTGTGAGTCATTAACATCATAGAAATTCAAATTTCAAAAGTGAGGTAAAATGTTCATTAATAACCTGTCACATACTAAACATCTGCCTTCTCTCCAAAGTAGGTAAGTAGGTAGATAGTCATATCTTAGTGACTCTCAAACAGTTGGTAGAAATACATAAGATAAAATCATTTGAAAGCAAATATGGGAGCTGAGGGTCTAGCTCCTAGGTTGAACATTTTTCTGGTGGGCTGTAGGCTCTGGTTCTGATCCCCAGAGCCACAGAACACAAGGTGTTGAGAGCTGAGAGGGAGAGTGGAAGAGAAACCCAATAAGGCAACACAGATTCAGCATTTCACTGTGGATACTTTATGTGTGTGAGAATGCTTTTAAAACCGAAATTGCACTTTTTTTGAGGAGGAAATTATGCTTTAAAGGGAGGTGGACCCACAGTTATCACTTCTAGTTTCTAGAGGTAGGAACACCAATGATTATACCCCTCAGAGTGCCTGACTTCTTTCTGGCCTAGTTCTTTAAGCAAAAAGTAGAGCAATAACATCTGGGCTAGGTGCTGGTGTTGTGGCTCAGTGGTAGAGCCCTTGCCTAGAATGTGTGAGGCACTGGGTTTAATCTTCAGCACTACAATGAAATAAAGGTATTGTGTCCAACTACAAAAACAAAACAAAACAAAAACAAACAAACAAAAACCAGCTGGGCTAAGTGGCCCACATCTGTAATCCCAGGGACTTGGAATGCTGAGGAAGATGGATGGCAAGTTCAAGACCAGCCTCAGTAACGTAGGGAGTTCTTAAACAACTTAAGAAGACCATGTCTCAAAACAAAAAAAGAAAAGGGCTGGGCATGGTTGCACATGCCTGTAATGCCAGTGACTCAGGAGGCTAAGGCAGGAGGATGGTGGGTTCAAAGCCAGCCTCAGCAATTTAGCTAAACCCTTAATACTTTAGTGATTCTCTGTCTCAAAATAAAACCTAAAAAAAGCTGATATGTGGCTCAGTGGTTAAGGACCCAGATTCAATTCCCAGTTTACCTAAACGAACAAACAAATAGGCTAGATTTTTGTCTCAGTGATTAATCTCCCTTGGGTTCAATGCTGGTACAAAAATTAATAGTTTAGAAATAATGGGAAACAATAGGCCAGCCCACCTTACCCAAACACTGGAAAGTAAATCTCAACAATGGGATGATCTGAAGTTAGGATCCCAGAGAAGACTTGCTTCATCACTCAAGCTGCCCTTGTTCCTGACCAGGGAAAGCCCTATTCCCTGCTCATGAAATAAGAATAAGTTTTTAAACTTTTTTTTTTTTAACAAGTATACATGTTTTTGTACATTCTTCCCTAAAGATGGATTACAATTTACTTTTTATGAATTAAAGTAGGGGGGGAGCTTTTGTTATACAAACCCTCTATACTGATTTCACATAACTTATGGTGACAATCTGTGAAATGTCAGAAAACTCTCTGCCTTTCCATTTTTTAAACCACTCTATTTCTAATATTCAGATAACAGTTAGCTGTGCCATGGATCTGCTCCTCTCAGCTGTGGGCTGCTACCAGGAAAAAACAGGCCTTGGAGCAGGGAGGGGCTGAGCAGGGAGCCTGGGGCTGGAAATAGTATTTCGAGGGGCTAGACCTGTGGGTGAATTTGTTGGGCAGTCTCTACCTCCTGACCACTGACCCTTAGGCTTTGCCTCCCACTGAGGCTGTGTCACCATTGAGTCAGCCCCCAACCCATGCCTTGTCCTTGAAGGGTTAACTTGCCCAAAACAGTGAAAGAAAAAGCTGCTTTTATGTGAGCTTCTGCAGACTGTGAACTTCTGAGCCCCTCCCCTTACACACTGGGTATAAAGTTCTGAAACTACCTGAATCAGAGTTCAGGGAATTAATTGATTACAGTGAAATTTGTACCTCTGAACCTGGCTACAGCCAAATAGAACTGTTTCCTGCTATCTTTAGAGCCCTGCTTGTCTGTTCCTACAACACTCCAAGGATAACTCTTTCACTCTCTCATCCCCTACCCTCTCTTTCTCTCCTTGGAGACCAGGGTAGTCAGGCTTGGCCATCACCATCAACAGTGAGGATCCTGGGATTTTCAAAAATTATTTTAAACCGATCAATCAACAAAACCTATTCAAATGAACACTGACACCCCAGATGATTGGATCTGCCTCTAGGATTAGGAGATCCTGCCTTCTGAAGGAATATCCCCCTGAGATCCTATCTCCACTCAACTTTACACACTGTGCTTCTGATCAAGAGGAGCCCAGAAGAATAGACATGAGCAGGCAAGGGGTCCCTGGAGACGTTTCCTCCTCTGAGCCGCTGCAGCTGTGGACAAATATTTGCCCTGCTGTGTGGAAGGGGAGGCTCCAGGGACCCAGGTGCTGCCAAGCCCTAAAGGAAGCAGATTCTGGGCCCTGGCCTCTGCTTTTCTATCCCAGACTGGGCTTCCTTTCTTGGGATCCCCAGGACTTCAACTGTGTAATACCTTTTACACCTTGTGGGTTTCTCAGCTGGTCCTGACCCTTCCATGGCCCCAGATCACACAGCACCATGAGAAGAGAAACACAGCCGCCTGCCTGTCCAGGACAGATGTGTGAGACCCAGCAGTAGCCCCAAGTACCCCCAGGAGAGGAGGATGCCTCTGAGAAACCCGGCTGACCAGCGTCCAGCCTGCCCCCATGATCAAGGAATCCTGAGATTGCCCATTCTCTTTCAAGAGTCTCCCTCTATGAGTGCCAAGAAATACCATCCCATGTCTGCAGGATGCTGCCTGAGGTTCCCAACCATGCTCAGTGACTTTAGAATAGTGGGGGCTCTGGATTCCTCACTGCCTTCCTTTGGGTCGAGAGTCATGAGGTCTCTGGCAACACACTGCAATGGAAGATCCTCTGTGAAGAAATGGTATTCCAAAACATTTCTCAGAGCTGGGGTTGTGGCTCAGCAGTAGAGCGCTCATCTAGCACATGCCAGGCCCTGGGTTAGATCCTCAGCACCACATAAGAATAGAAAAAATAAAGGTATTCTGTCTAACTGCAACTAAAAAATATAAATAAATAAATACTTTTTTTTTTTAAAGTTTCTCAAATTTGCAATCATGTGAGAAATTTATGCTTTCTTGGATTTTCATGAATTGTCTGTCCCATGTATAATAAAATTATAGAAAAAATTGTTTTTCACTTGTGTGTTTGTTTTGGAGATTGAGAAAGGGAGGGTGCGTTTCCTGGGTGCCAGTATGTGTCCTGTGTGGGTATCTTTGCTGGAAATGGGTTGGGTCCTGGGTCCCCTTTGCACAGAGGTCAGACAAGGTTCTCAGTTGTCTGTTAATTCTGCCAGGTATAAATGTATGGTCAATGTTAATTACAAGTATTCTTAAACTCATTTCACTTCTGTAATAGTTCTGGGGCCAAACAGCCATGCAGATGAATCCCAAAGTTCTCTGAATGTTTGGACCCTTTCCTCCATTTCTCAGAGTGAATTCCAGAAGTCTTATTTTTAAACCTTTGAGAGACCACAGGGAGAAATTTGACTTTGTCAGATTCAAAAAGATTTTTCCAGGAAAGGCAAAACATGATAAGGAAAGTATATTCCCAGAGAAACTGATAATCCAGATATGTGTGTTAGAGATGTTGATGCACCCTTAAGGAAGTACTTCAATTTTTTACTTTCCTTTTTATTTGTATTTTTATTTTTGAGTTGAATAGTAAAAATGTAATCAGAGAAAACCAGAAATGAAGGGCAGCCCCTAAGTTAATACTTTATTTCATGTTTAACATTTTCACCATCAATTGCAAAATACATTATAGACAAAAATATGAAAGATTGGTACAATTGAAATATTCCTTGAATTCACACACTGACAGTTCTCTCTGAACCCACTTGCAAATAATCACAAGTAGAATTAGGAATAGAGTTCTGTTACTGCTGTTTACCGGTGACAAGTCTTTGCTTCCCAGAATGCTGAAGTATAACACCAGAGAAGTATGCCAAGGCAAGTTTAGAGTGGAAAGAAGAAGCTTTATTAAAGGACAGGAGAAAAGACTTCTCCCTGGAGGAAGAAGGGGACCCAAAAGGTGGAATCCATGGAAGGGCCAGGTCTTTCCTTTTTTATAGCTAAGGTCTTCTTTCAGCTTTCCCACATTCCTATCCTTTGTTGTCCCTTATATTGCAGTGATAGAATACAGGTGGGGAGGCCCAAAAGGTGGGAGATAGGTGGGCTGGAGGAGTAATCTAGGTAGGAAGGGCCTGGGGTGGCTTTTGTATTAGCATCTTGGAGTTTGCTGGAGCCCCTTCTTTAATATTTCCTTGGGATGGGCTTGGGACCTTGGGGAAATTAACATTTCAATTTCCCCAAGTGCTGCACTGGTTTCCTGCATTCCATTCTCAATAATGGTCTCCATTTTATTTATCTTACTCCATATTAGACCCGATTTGCCTAACTACACTAATTACCTATCTTTAAGTCTGGCTTCAGGTGCACAATTCTTTTCACCCTTCCTCTTCAATTTTTTGAATGAGACTCAGAGTAATTGGTAATGTTTCTCTAAATCTTTCATAGAATTCATGGTTGAAGCCATTATGTCCACAGCTTTCATTTACTGGGATATTCTTTTATCCTGCCGTGGTGGACACTGAACCCAGGGAGGGCCTCCTGCAAGTGCTCTGAACCAATGAGCTACATCCTCAGCCTCACCTCGTGTTTGATTAGTGATTTAATCCCAGTCATTGTTGTAGCTTTGCTCTGGTGTTCCTGTTGATTAAGTCTTGGCAGTTTTTGTTAATGTTAGCATTCATTCAACTTGATGGGATTAAGACATACCAAAGATTAAGAGATTTTGAGTGAGTCAGTGAGGGTGTGTTGAGGAATGATTGACATCTGGGATAACAACTGAAGTGGAGACCCTCCCTAAAGTGGGTCAGCACCATCCAATAGCATGGTGGCTTGGATGGAATAAAAAGTGGGAGGACAAGGAAGCAGCAGCAGATGCAAGTGTGATTCTTCTAGGAAGGGTTCTTGATTGCTGCTGCCATCACTTGAGAATATCAGACTCCTGCTTCTTCACTCCTGCAAAGTGAGCTCTGCCAGTGATTGTCTAGGGAGTTTCTGGAAGCCTTCTGTTTCAGACTCTGAGAGCACTGTTGATCTCTCTTGTTTTGCGGGCTTCAGCCACTTGTGTAGCTACTGGTTCCTCCAGCTCTACAGCCTGCAGACGGCCATTGGGGACTATCCAGCTTCTGGTCAAGTAAGCCAATCTAACTAATCCCCTTTTTATAATCATACTTCCTGTTGATTCTGGTCCTCTGCAGAACCCTGACTAATATACCTTCCTGGTTACTGTTTCTGCTTCATCCCATAAAATTTGGTATAATGTGTTCTCATTATTATTAGTTATCTATGTATTTTCTTCTATATCTTGTGCTTTTTTTTCTTGATCAGAATATTTTTTTACATGTTTTTTTGTTTTCGACAAATTTGTGAATTTTTACTTCCTTTTTATTATGGATTTCTACCTTCATTCTGTTGAGTGTTTTGAAGATACTAATGTTTGTCAAATGTTTTGCTGAAAAAATCTCCAGTATGGGACATAAATATATTTCATGGGGGATTATGGCCTCATTTACTCTAAAGAGCCCAAAGTTCTCTGATTATCATATTGGGGTTTCGTTTTTCAAGTTATGAATTGGATGGAGTTTGGGATGAGGTGATAGATCAATCAGATTATAGCACCAGATCTGAAACCCAAGACTCATTTGCCATTTTAAATTTCTTTTTGGAAGTATTCCTAGTCACAAGTATTCTACCACACAGGCAGAGTTCAGGAAGGAAAAGGGTTACAACCAAACCAAGTTGTGATAGTCTAGGTATTGTGCTGACAACCCTGCTAAAGCCAGAAGAAAAATGTCCAGTTTTCAGTGTCTTGTATGGAGCAAGACTTCTTATTACAGAGACTAACAGATAATTGTTGCTGTTGTTAATCTCACTAAGTGAGCTTTGTAATGGGATTTCCTTTCAGGATTAAAGCAAACACTACCCAGGTTCCCAGGGTAGTTGGACACTCACTGGAGGCCAGAGGAGTTTCAGAACACCAAAGCTGCTGCCTGCTGAGTCCCACATGCTTGGTGGTACCTGGTGTGAGGCCCACAATGCCAAGGAGCAGCACTTTCCCTGCTGTGTGCCACAGGCTTGGCATTCTGCAGA
>NW_027518182.1:0-36162 GCF_048772815.1 Callospermophilus lateralis | reverse complement strand
CTAAAAATTCAAACTGTTACTGGAAACGAATGCTTCAACCTAGAAGAATAAACATTGGGCAGCCAAGTGGGATTAGTGAACTGATCATTACCACCAAGTATCATCAAGTTTTGGTGAAATAATGTTTGCTGAGATTTCAGCAAACTAGTAGTTTTTTGGAAGCTTGGCAACCCCTTTCAAACTAAAGTGTTTTTCGCCAGTCTCTGCATGGGGTACTTCAAGAGGAAACAAACCATAGAGATAGAACTTACAACTAATTCATTTTATCAAGTTTCAAGGAGGTAGCACAAACCCTGTTTGATTTAGAGTTTCAAAGACATCTATCTATATAGCAGAAAACAGAGTGAAACCTAAAATTTCAAAGTGTTACTGGAAACGAACGCTTGAACCTAGAAGAGTAAAAATTTTGCAGCCAAGTGGGCTTGGTGAACCGATCATTACCACCAAGTATCATCAAGTTTTGGTGAAAAAATGTTTGCTGAGATTTCAGCAAACTAGTAGTTTTTTGGAAGGTTGGCAACCCCTTTAAAGCGAAAGTGTTTTTCGCCAGTCTCTGCATGGGGTACTTCAAGAGGAAACAAACCATAGAGATAGAACTTAGAACTACTTCATTTTGTCAAGTTTCACAAAGCTAGCACAAACCGTGTTTGATTTAGAGTTTCAAACACATCTATCTATATAGCAGAAAACAGAGTGAAACCTAAAAATTCAAACTGTTACTGGAAACGAACGCTTGAACCAAGAAGAGTGAAAGTTGGGCAGCCAAGTGGGATTAGTGAACTGATCATTACCAAAAAGTATCATCAAGATTTGGTGAAAAAATGTTTGCTGAGATTTCAGCAAACTACTAGTTTTTTGGAAGCATGGCAACCCCTTTCAAACGAAAGTGTTTTCGCCAGTTTCTGCATGGGGTACTTCAAGAGGAAACAAACCATAGAGATATAACTTAGAACTACTTCATTTTGTCAAGTTTCAAGGAGCTAGCACAAACCGTGTTTGATTTAGAGTTTCAAACACATCTATCTATATAGCAGAAAACAGAGTGAAACCTAAAAATTCAAAGTGTTACTGGAAACGAACGCTTGAACCTAGAAGAGTGAAAATTTGCAGCCAAGTGGGCTTAGTGAACTGATCATTACCACCAAGTATCATCAAGATTTGGTGAAAAAATGTTTGCTGAGATTTCAGCAAACGAGTAGTTTTTTGGAAGCTTGGCAACCCCTTTCAAACGAAAGTGTTCTTCGCCAGTCTCTGCATGGGGTACATCAAGAGGAAACAAACCATAGAGATAGAACTTAGAACTACTTCATTTTGTCAAGTTTCACGGAGCTAGCACAAACTGTGTTTGATTTAGAGTTTCAAACACATCTATCTATATAGCAGAAAACAGAGTGAAACCTAAAAATTCAAACTGTTACTGGAAACGAACGCTTGAACCTAGAAGAGTGAAAGTTGGGCAGCCAAGTGGGATTAGTGAACTGATCATTACCACCAAGTATCATCAAGATTTGGTGAAAAAAATGTTTGCTGAGATTTCAGCAAACTACTAGTTTTTTGGAAGCTTGGCAACCCCTTTCAAACGAAAGTGTTTTTCGCCAGTCTCTGCATGGGGTACTTCAAGAGGAAGCAAACCATAGAGATAGAACTTAGAACTACTTCATTTGGTCAAGTTTCAAGGAGCTAGCACAAACCGTGTTTGATTTAGAATTCCAAACACAGCTATCTATGTAGGAGAAAACAGAGTCAAACCTAAAAATTCAAACTGTTACTGGAAACGAATGCTTCAACCTAGAAGAATAAAAATTGGGCAGCCAAGTGGGATTAGTGAACTGATCATTACCACCAAATATCATCAATATTTGGTGAAAAAATGTTTGCTGAGATTTCAGCAAACTAGTAGTTTTTTGGAAGCTTGGCAACCCCTTTCAAAGGAAAGTGTTTTTCGCCAGTCTCTGCATGGGGTACTTCAAGAGAAAACAAACCATAGAGATAGAACTTACAACTAATTCATTTTATCAAGTTTCAAGGAGGTAGCACAAACCCTGTTTGATTTAGAGTTTCAAAGACATCTATCTATATAGCAGAAAACAGAGTGAAACCTAAAATTTCAAAGTGTTACTGGAAACGAACACTTGAACCTAGAAGAGTAAAAATTGGGCAGCCAAGTGGGCTTGGTGAACTGATCATTACCACCAAGTATCATCAAGTTTTGGTGAAAAAGTGTTTGCTGAGATTTCAGCAAACTAGTAGTTTTTTGGATGCTTGGCAACCCCTTTAAAACGAAAGTGTTTTTCGCCAGTCTCTGCATGGGGTACTTCAAGAGGAAACAAACCATAGAGATAGAACTTAGAACTACTTCATTTGGTCAAGTTTCAAGGAGCTAGCACAAACCGTGTTTGATTTAGAATTCCAAACACAGCTATCTATGTAGGAGAAAACAGAGTGAAACCTAAAAATTCAAACATCACTGGAAAAAAAGCTTCAACCTAGAAGAATAAAATTTGGGCAGCCAAGTGGGATTAGTGAACTGATCATTACCACCAAGTATCATCAAGATTTGGTTAAAAAATGTTTGCTGAGATTTCAGCAAACTAGTAGTTTTTTGGAAGCTTGGCAACCCCTTTAAATCGAAAGTGTTTTTCGCCAGTCTCTGCATGGGGTACTTCAAGAGGAAACAAACCATAGAGATAGAACTTAGAATTACTTCATTTGGTCAAGTTTCAAGGAGCTAGCACAAACCGTGTTTGATTTAGAGTTTCAAAGACATCTATCTATATAGCAGAAAACAGAGTGAAACCTAAAATTTCAAAGTGTTACTGGAAACGAACGCTTGAACCTAGAAGAGTGAAAATTGGGCAGCCAAGTGGGCTTAGTGAACTGATCATTACCACCAAGTATCATCAAGATTTGGTGAAAAAATGTTTGCTGAGATTTCAGCAAACTAGTAGTTTTTTGGAAGCTTGGAAACCCCTTTCAAAGGAAAGTGTTTTTCGCCAGTCTCTGTATGGGGTACTTCAAGAGAAAACAAACCATAGAGATAGAACTTACAACTGATTCATTTTATCAAGTTTCAAGGAGGTAGCACAAACCCTGTTTGATTTAGAGTTTCAAAGACATCTATCTATATAGCAGAAAACAGAGTGAAACCTAAAATTTCAAAGTGTTACTGGAAACGAACACTTGAACCTAGAAGAGTAAAAATTGGGCAGCCAAGTGGGCTTGGTGAACTGATCATTACCACCAAGTATCATCAAGTTTTGGTGAAAAAATATTTGCTGAGATTTCAGCAAACTAGTAGTTTTTTGGAAGGTTGGCAACCCCTTTAAAACGAAAGTGTTTTTCGCCAGTCTCTGCATGGGGTACTTCAAGAGGAAACAAACCATAGAGATAGAATTTAGAACTACTTCATTTGGTCAAGTTTCAAGGAGCTAGCACAAACCGTGTTTGATTTAGAATTCTAAACACAGCTATCTATGTAGGAGAAAACAGAGTGAAACCTAAAAATTCAAACAGTCACTGGAAAAAAAGCTTCAACCTAGAAGAAGAAAATTTGGGCAGCCAAGTGGGATTAGTGAACTGATCATTACCACCAAGTATCATCAAGATTTGGATAAAAAATGTTTGCTGAGATTTCAGCGAACTAGTAGTTTTTTGGAAGCTTGGCAACCCCTTTAAATTGAAAGTGTTTTTCGCCAGTCTCTGCATGGGGTACTTCAAGAGGAAACAAACCATAGAGATAGAACTTAGAACTACTTCATTTGGTCAAGTTTCAAGGAGCTAGCACAAACCGTGTTTGATTTAGAGTTTCAAAGACATCTATCTATATAGCAGAAAACAGAGTGAAACCTAAAATTTCAAAGTGTTACTGGAAACGAACGCTTGAACCTAGAAGAGTGAAAATTGGGCAGCCAGGTGGGCTTAGTGAACTGATCATTACCACCAAGTATCATCAAGATTTGGTGAAAAAATGTTTGCTGAGATTTCAGCAAACCAGTAGTTTTTTGGAAGCTTGGCAACCCCTTTCAAAGGAAAGTGTTCTTCGCCAGTCTCTGCATGGGGTACTTCAAGAGGAAACAAACCATAGAGATAGAACTTAGAACTACTTCATTTTGTCAAGTTTCACAAAGCTAGCACAAACCGTGTTTGATTTAGAGTTTCAAACACATCTATCTATATAGCAGAAAACAGAGTGAAACCTAAAAATTCAAACTGTTACTGGAAACGAACGCTTGAACCTAGAAGAGTGAAAGTTGGGCAGCCAAGTGGGATTAGTGAACTGATCATTACCACCAAGTATCATCAAGATTTGGTGAAAAAATGGTTGCTGAGATTTCAGCAAACTAGTAGTTTTTTGGAAGCATGGCAACCCCTTTCAAACGAAAGTGTTCTTTGCCAGTCTCTGCATGGGGTACTTCAAGAGGAAACAAACCATAGAGATAGAACTTAGAACTACTTCATTTTGTCAAGTTCAAGGAGCTAGCACAAACCGTGTTTGATTTAGAGTTTCAAAGACATCTATCTATATAGCAGAAAACAGAGTGAAACCTAAAATTTCAAAGTGTTACTGGAAACGAACGCTTGAACCTAGAAGAGTGAAAATTGGGCAGCCAAGTGGGCTTAGTGAACTGATCATTACCACCAAGTATCATCAAGATTTGGTGAAAAAATGTTTGCTGAGATTTCAACAAACTAGTAGTTTTTTGGAAGCTTGGCAACCCCTTTCAAAGGAAAGTGTTTTTCGCTAGTCTCTGCATGGGGTACTTCAAGAGGAAACAAACCATAGAGATAGAACTTAGAACTACTTCATTTTGTCAAGTTTCACGGAGCTAGCACAAACTGTGTTTGATTTAGAGTTTCAAACACATCTATCTATATAGCAGAAAACAGAGTGAAACCTAAAAATTCAAACTGTTACTGGAAACGAACGCTTGAACCTAGAACAGTGAAAGTTGGGCAGCCAAGTGGGATTAGTGAACTGATCATTACCACCAAGTATCATCAAGATTTGGTGAAAAAAAGGTTGCTGAGATTTCAGCAAACTAGTAGTTTTTTGGAAGCATGGCAACCCCTTTCAAACGAAAGTGTTTTTCGCCAGTCTCTGCATGGGGTACTTCAAGAGGAAACAAACCATAGAGATAGAACTTAGAACTACTTCATTTGGTCAAGTTTCAAGGAGCTAGCACAAACCGTGTTTGATTTAGAATTCCAAACACAGCTATCTATGTAGGAGAAAACAGAGTGAAACCTAAAAATTCAAACTGTTACTGGAAACGAATGCTTCAACCTAGAAGAATAAACATTGGGCAGCCAAGTGGGATTAGTGAACTGATCATTACCACCAAGTATCATCAAGATTTGGTGAAAAAATGTTTGCTGAGATTTCAGCAAACTAGTAGTTTTTGGAAGCTTGGCAACACCTTTCAAACTAAAGTGTTTTTCGCCAGTCTCTGCATGGGGTACTTCAAGAGGAAACAAACCATAGAGATAGAACTTACAACTAATTCATTTTATCAAGTTTCAAGGAGGTAGCACAAACCCTGTTTGATTTAGAGTTTCAAAGACATCTATCTATATAGCAGAAAACAGAGTGAAACCTAAAATTTCAAAGTGTTACTGGAAACGAACGCTTGAACCTAGAAGAGTAAAAATTGGGCAGCCAAGTGGGCTTGGTGAACTGATCATTACCACCAAGTATCATCAAGTTTTGGTGAAATAATGTTTGCTGAGATTTCAGCAAACTAGTAGTTTTTTGGAAGGTTGGCAACACCTTTAAAACTAAAGTGTTTTTCGCCAGTCTCTGCATGGGGTACTTCAAGAGGAAACAAATCATAGAGATAGAACTTAGAACTACTTCATTTGGTCAAGTTTCAAGGAGCTAGCACAAACTGTGTTTGATTTAGAGTTTCAAAGACATCTATCTATATAGCAGAAAACAGAGTGAAACCTAAAATTTCAAAGTGTTACTGGAAACGAACGCTTGAACCTAGAAGAGTGAAAATTGGGCAGCCAAGTGGGCTTAGTGAACTGATCATTACCACCAAGTATCATCAAGATTTGGTGAAAAAATGTTTGCTGAGATTTCAGCAAACTAGCAGTTTTTTGGAAGCATGGCAACCCCTTTCAAAAGAAAGTGTTCTTTGCCAGTCTCTGCATGGGGTACTTCAAGAGGAAACAAACCATAGAGATAGAACTTAGAACTACTTCATTTTGTCAAGTTTCACGGAGCTAGCACAAACCGTGTTTGATTTAGAGTTTCAAACACATCTATCTATATAGCAGAAAACAGAGTGAAACCTAATAATTCAAACAGTTACTGGAAACGAATGCTTGAACCTAGAAGAGTGAAAGTTGGGCAGCCAAGTGGGATTAGTGAACTGATCATTACCAAAAGTATCATCAAGATTTGGTGAAAAAAATGTTTGCTGAGATTTCAGCAAACTACTAGTTTTTTGGAAGCTTGGCAACCCCTTTCAAACGAAAGTGTTTTTCGCCAGTGTCTTCATGGGGTACTTCAATAGGAAACAAACCATAGAGATGGAACTTAGAACTACTTCATTTGGTCAAGTTTCAAAAAGCTAGCACAAACCGTGTTTGATTTAGAATTCCAAACACAGCTATCTATGTAGGAGAAAACAGAGTGAAACCTAAAAATTCAAACTGTTACTGGAAACGAATGCTTCAACCTAGAAGAATAAACATTGGGCAGCCAAGTGGGATTAGTGAACTGATCATTACCACCAAGTATCATCAATATTTGGTGAAAAAATGTTTGCTGAGATTTCAGCAAACTAGTAGTTTTTTGGAAGCTTGGCAACCCCTTTCAAACTAAAGTGTTTTTCGCCAGTCTCTGCATGGGGTACTTCAAGAGGAAACAAACCATAGAGATAGAACTTACAACTAATTCATTTTATCAAGTTTCAAGGAGGTAGCACAAACCCTGTTTGATTTAGAGTTTCAAAGACATCTATCTATATAGCAGAAAACAGAGTGAAACCTAAAATTTCAAAGTGTTACTGGAAACGAACGCTTGAACCTAGAAGAGTAAAAATTGGGCAGCCAAGTGGGCTTGGTGAACTGATCATTACCACCAAGTATCATCAAGTTTTGGTGAAAAAATGTTTGCTGAGATTTCAGCAAACTAGTAGATTTTGGAAGGTTGGCAACCTCTTTAAAACTAAAGTGTTTTTCGCCAGTCTCTGCATGGGGTACTTCAAGAGGAAACAAATCATAGAGATAGAACTTAGAACTACTTCATTTGGTCAAGTTTCAAGGAGCTAGCACAAACCGTGTTTGATTTAGAGTTTCAAAGACATCTATCTATATAGCAGAAAACAGAGTGAAACCTAAAATTTCAAAGTGTTACTGGAAACGAACGCTTGAACCTAGAAGAGTGAAAATTGGGCAGCCAAGTGGGCTTAGTGAACTGATCATTACCACCAAGTATCATCAAGATTTGGTGAAAAAATGTTTGCTGAGATTTCAGCAAACGAGTAGTTTTTTGGAAGCTTGGCAACCCCTTTCAAACGAAAGTGTTTTGCGCCAGTCTCTGCATGGGGTACTTCAAGAGGAAACAAACCATAGAGATAGAACTTAGAACTACTTCATTTTGTCAAGTTTCACGGAGCTAGCACAAACTGTGTTTGATTTAGAGTTTCAAACACATCTATCTATATAGCAGAAAACAGAGTGAAACCTAAAAATTCAAACTGTTACTGGAAACGAACGCTTGAACCTAGAAGAGTGAAAGTTGGGCAGCCAAGTGGGATTAGTGAACTGATCATTACCACCAAGTATCATCAAGATTTGGTGAAAAAAATGTTTGCTGAGATTTCAGAAAACTACTAGTTTTTTGGAAGCTTGGCAACCCCTTTCAAACGAAAGTGTTTTTCGCCAGTCTCTGCATGGGGTACTTCAAGAGGAAACAAACCATAGAGACAGAACTTATAACTACTTCATTTGGTCAAGTTTCAAGGAGCTAGCACAAACCGTGTTTGATTTAGAATTCCAAACACAGCTATCTATGTAGGAGAAAACAGAGTGAAACCTAAAAATTCAAACTATTACTGGAAATGAATGCTTCAACCTAGAAGAATAAAAATTGGGCAGCCAAGTGGGATTAGTGAACTGATCATTACCACCAAGTATCATCAATATTTGGTGAAAAAATGTTTGCTGAGATTTCAGCAAACTAGTAGTTTTTTGGAAGCTTGGCAACCCCTTTAAAACGAAAGTGTTTTTCGCCAGTCTCTGCATGGGGTACTTCAAGAGGAAACAAACCATAGAGATAGAACTTAGAACTACTTCATTTGGTCAAGTTTCAAGGAGCTAGCACAAACCGTGTTTGATTTAGAGTTTCAAACACATCTATCTATATAGCAGAAAACAGAGTGAAACCTAAAAATTCAAAGTGTTACTGGAAACGAACGCTTGAACCTAGAAGAGTGAAATTTGGGCAGCCAAGTGGGCTTAGTGAACTGATCATTACCACCAAGTATCATCAAGATTTGGTGAAAAAATGTTTGCTGAGATTTCAGCAAACTAGTAGTTTTTTGGAAGCTTGGCAACCCCTTTCAAACTAAAGTTTTTTTCGCCAGTCTCTGCATGGGGTACTTCAAGAGGAAACAAACCATAGAGATAGAACTTACAACTAATTCATTTTATCAAGTTTCAAGGAGGTAGCACAAACCCTGTTTGATTTAGAGTTTCAAAGACATCTATCTATATAGCAGAAAACAGAGTGAAACCTAAAATTTCAAAGTGTTACTGGAAACGAACGCTTGAACCTAGAAGAGTGAAAATTGGGCAGCCAAGTGGGCTTAGTGAACTGATCATTACCACCAAGTATCATCAAGATTTGGTGAAAAAATGTTTGCTGAGATTTCAGCAAACTAGCAGTTTTTTGGAAGCATGGCAACCCCTTTCAAAAGAAAGTGTTCTTTGCCAGTCTCTGCATGGGGTACTTCAAGAGGAAACAAACCATAGAGATAGAACTTAGAACTACTTCATTTTGTCAAGTTTCACGGAGCTAGCACAATCTGTGTTTGATTTAGAGTTTCAAACACATCTATCTATATAGCAGAAAACAGAGTGAAACCTAAAAATTCAAACTGTTACTGGAAACGAACGCTTGAACCTAGAAGAGTGAAAGTTGGGCAGCCAAGTGGGATTAGTGAACTGATCATTACCACCAAGTATCATCAAGATTTGGTGAAAAAAATGTTTGCTGAGATTTCAGAAAACTACTAGTTTTTTGGAAGCTTGGCAACCCCTTTCAAACGAAAGTGTTTTTCGCCAGTCTCTGCATGGGGTACTTCAAGAGGAAACAAACCATAGAGATAGAACTTATAACTACTTCATTTGGTCAAGTTTCAAGGAGCTAGCACAAACCGTGTTTGATTTAGAATTCCAAACACAGCTATCTATGTAGGAGAAAACAGAGTGAAACCTAAAAATTCAAACTGTTACTGGAAATGAATGCTTCAACCTAGAAGAATAAAAATTGGGCAGCCAAGTGGGATTAGTGAACTGATCATTACCACCAAGTATCATCAATATTTGGTGAAAAAATGTTTGCTGAGATTTCAGCAAACTAGTAGTTTTTTGGAAGCTTGGCAACCCCTTTAAAACGAAAGTGTTTTTCGCCAGTCTCTGCATGGGGTACTTCAAGAGGAAACAAACCATAGAGATAGAACTTAGAACTACTTCATTTGGTCAAGTTTCAAGGAGCTAGCACAAACCGTGTTTGATTTAGAGTTTCAAACACATCTATCTATATAGCAGAAAACAGAGTGAAACCTAAAAATTCAAAGTGTTACTGGAAACGAACGCTTGAACCTAGAAGAGTGAAATTTGGGCAGCCAAGTGGGCTTAGTGAACTGATCATTACCACCAAGTATCATCAAGATTTGGTGAAAAAATGTTTGCTGAGATTTCAGCAAACTAGTAGTTTTTTGGAAGCTTGGCAACCCCTTTCAAACTAAAGTGTTTTTCGCCAGTCTCTGCATGGGGTACTTCAAGAGGAAACAAACCATAGAGATAGAACTTACAACTAATTCATTTTATCAAGTTTCAAGGAGGTAGCACAAACCCTGTTTGATTTAGAGTTTCAAAGACATCTATCTATATAGCAGAAAACAGAGTGAAACCTAAAATTTCAAAGTGTTACTGGAAACGAACGCTTGAACCTAGAAGAGTGAAAATTGGGCAGCCAAGTGGGCTTAGTGAACTGATCATTACCACCAAGTATCATCAAGATTTGGTGAAAAAATGTTTGCTGAGATTTCAGCAAACTAGCAGTTTTTTGGAAGCATGGCAACCCCTTTCAAAAGAAAGTGTTCTTTGCCAGTCTCTGCATGGGGTACTTCAAGAGGAAACAAACCATAGAGATAGAACTTAGAACTACTTCATTTTGTCAAGTTTCACGGAGCTAGCACAAACCGTGTTTGATTTAGAGTTTCAAACACATCTATCTATATAGCAGAAAACAGAGTGAAACCTAATAATTCAAATAGTTACTGGAAACGAATGCTTGAACCTAGAAGAGTGAAAGTTGGGCAGCCAAGTGGGATTAGTGAACTGATCATTACCAAAAGTATCATCAAGATTTGGTGAAAAAAATGTTTGCTGAGATTTCAGCAAACTACTAGTTTTTTGGAAGCTTGGCAACCCCTTTCAAACGAAAGTGTTTTTCGCCAGTGTCTTCATGGGGTACTTCAATAGGAAACAAACCATAGAGATGGAACTTAGAACTACTTCATTTGGTCAAGTTTCAAGGAGCTAGCACAAACCGTGTTTGATTTAGAATTCCAAACACAGCTATCTATGTAGGAGAAAACAGAGTGAAACCTAAAAATTCAAACTGTTACTGGAAACGAATGCTTCAACCTAGAAGAATAAACATTGGGCAGCCAAGTGGGATTAGTGAACTGATCATTACCACCAAGTATCATCAATATTTGGTGAAAAAATGTTTGCTGAGATTTCAGCAAGCTAGTAGTTTTTTGGAAGCTTGGCAACCCCTTTCAAACTAAAGTGTTTTTCGCCAGTCTCTGCATGGGGTACTTCAAGAGGAAACAAACCATAGAGATAGAACTTACAACTAATTCATTTTATCAAGTTTCAAGGAGGTAGCACAAACCCTGTTTGATTTAGAGTTTCAAAGACATCTATCTATATAGCAGAAAACAGAGTGAAACCTAAAATTTCAAAGTGTTACTGGAAACGAACGCTTGAACCTAGAAGAGTAAAAATTGGGCAGCCAAGTGGGCTTGGTGAACTGATCATTACCACCAAGTATCATCAAGTTTTGGTGAAATAATGTTTGCTGAGATTTCAGCAAACTAGTAGTTTTTTGGAAGGTTGGCAACCCCTTTAAAACTAAAGTGTTTTTCGCCAGTCTCTGCATGGGGTACTTCAAGAGGAAACAAATCATAGAGATAGAACTTAGAACTACTTCATTTGGTCAAGTTTCAAGGAGCTAGCACAAACTGTGTTTGATTTAGAGTTTCAAAGACATCTATCTATATAGCAGAAAACAGAGTGAAACCTAAAATTTCAAAGTGTTACTGGAAACGAACGCTTGAACCTAGAAGAGTGAAAATTGGGCAGCCAAGTGGGCTTAGTGAACTGATCATTACCACCAAGTATCATCAAGATTTGGTGAAAAAATGTTTGCTGAGATTTCAGCAAACTAGCAGTTTTTTGGAAGCATGGCAACCCCTTTCAAAAGAAAGTGTTCTTTGCCAGTCTCTGCATGGGGTACTTCAAGAGGAAACAAACCATAGAGATAGAACTTAGAACTACTTCATTTTGTCAAGTTTCACGGAGCTAGCACAAACCGTGTTTGATTTAGAGTTTCAAACACATCTATCTATATAGCAGAAAACAGAGTGAAACCTAATAATTCAAACAGTTACTGGAAACGAATGCTTGAACCTAGAAGAGTGAAAGTTGGGCAGCCAAGTGGGATTAGTGAACTGATCATTACCAAAAGTATCATCAAGATTTGGTGAAAAAAATGTTTGCTGAGATTTCAGCAAACTACTAGTTTTTTGGAAGCTTGGCAACCCCTTTCAAACGAAAGTGTTTTTCGCCAGTGTCTTCATGGGGTACTTCAATAGGAAACAAACCATAGAGATGGAACTTAGAACTACTTCATTTGGTCAAGTTTCAAGGAGCTAGCACAAACCGTGTTTGATTTAGAATTCCAAACACAGCTATCTATGTAGGAGAAAACAGAGTGAAACCTAAAAATTCAAACTGTTACTGGAAACGAATGCTTCAACTTAGAAGAATAAACATTGGGCAGCCAAGTGGGATTAGTGAACTGATCATTACCACCAAGTATCATCAATATTTGGTGAAAAAATGTTTGCTGAGATTTCAGCAAGCTAGTAGTTTTTGGAAGCTTGGCAACCCCTTTCAAACTAAAGTGTTTTTCGCCAGTCTCTGCATGGGGTACTTCAAGAGGAAACAAACCATAGAGATAGAACTTACAACTAATTCATTTTATCAAGTTTCAAGGAGGTAGCACAAACCCTGTTTGATTTAGAGTTTCAAAGACATCTATCTATATAGCAGAAAACAGAGTGAAACCTAAAATTTCAAAGTGTTACTGGAAACGAACGCTTGAACCTAGAAGAGTAAAAATTGGGCAGCCAAGTGGGCTTGGTGAACTGATCTTACCACCAAGTATCATCAAGTTTTGGTGAAAAAATGTTTGCTGAGATTTCAGCAAACTAGTAGATTTTGGAAGGTTGGCAACACCTTTAAAACTAAAGTGTTTTTCGCCAGTCTCTGCATGGGGTACTTCAAGAGGAAACAAATCATAGAGATAGAACTTAGAACTACTTCATTTGGTCAAGTTTCAAGGAGCTAGCACAAACCGTGTTTGATTTAGAGTTTCAAAGACATCTATCTATATAGCAGAAAACAGAGTGAAACCTAAAATTTCAAAGTGTTACTGGAAACGAACGCTTGAACCTAGAAGAGTGAAAATTGGGCAGCCAAGTGGGCTTAGTGAACTGATCATTACCACCAAGTATCATCAAGATTTGGTGAAAAAATGTTTGCTGAGATTTCAGCAAACGAGTAGTTTTTTGGAAGCTTGGCAACCCCTTTCAAACGAAAGTGTTTTGCGCCAGTCTCTGCATGGGGTACTTCAAGAGGAAACAAACCATAGAGATAGAACTTAGAACTACTTCATTTTGTCAAGTTTCACGGAGCTAGCACAAACTGTGTTTGATTTAGAGTTTCAAACACATCTATCTATATAGCAGAAAACAGAGTGAAACCTAAAAATTCAAACTGTTACTGGAAACGAACGCTTGAACCTAGAAGAGTGAAAGTTGGGCAGCCAAGTGAGATTAGTGAACTGATCATTACCACCAAGTATCATCAAGATTTGGTGAAAAAAATGTTTGCTGAGATTTCAGAAAACTACTAGTTTTTTGGAAGCTTGGCAACCCCTTTCAAACGAAAGTGTTTTTCGCCAGTCTCTGCATGGGGTACTTCAAGAGGAAACAAACCATAGAGATAGAACTTATAACTACTTCATTTGGTCAAGTTTCAAGGAGCTAGCACAAACCGTGTTTGATTTAGAATTCCAAACACAGCTATCTATGTAGGAGAAAACAGAGTGAAACCTAAAAATTCAAACTGTTACTGGAAATGAATGCTTCAACCTAGAAGAATAAAAATTGGGCAGCCAAGTGGGATTAGTGAACTGATCATTACCACCAAGTATCATCAATATTTGGTGAAAAAATGTTTGCTGAGATTTCAGCAAACTAGTAGTTTTTTGGAAGCTTGGCAACCCCTTTAAAACGAAAGTGTTTTTCGCCAGTCTCTGCATGGGGTACTTCAAGAGGAAACAAACCATAGAGATAGAACTTAGAACTACTTCATTTGGTCAAGTTTCAAGGAGCTAGCACAAACCGTGTTTGATTTAGAGTTTCAAACACATCTATCTATATAGCAGAAAACAGAGTGAAACCTAAAAATTCAAAGTGTTACTGGAAACGAACGCTTGAACCTAGAAGAGTGAAATTTGGGCAGCCAAGTGGGCTTAGTGAACTGATCATTACCACCAAGTATCATCAAGATTTGGTGAAAAAATGTTTGCTGAGATTTCAGCAAACTAGTAGTTTTTTGGAAGCTTGGCAACCCCTTTCAAACTAAAGTGTTTTTCGCCAGTCTCTGCATGGGGTACTTCAAGAGGAAACAAACCATAGAGATAGAACTTACAACTAATTCATTTTATCAAGTTTCAAGGAGGTAGCACAAACCCTGTTTGATTTAGAGTTTCAAAGACATCTATCTATATAGCAGAAAACAGAGTGAAACCTAAAATTTCAAAGTGTTACTGGAAACGAACGCTTGAACCTAGAAGAGTGAAAATTGGGCAGCCAAGTGGGCTTAGTGAACTGATCATTACCACCAAGTATCATCAAGATTTGGTGAAAAAATGTTTGCTGAGATTTCAGCAAACTAGCAGTTTTTTGGAAGCATGGCAACCCCTTTCAAAAGAAAGTGTTCTTTGCCAGTCTCTGCATGGGGTACTTCAAGAGGAAACAAACCATAGAGATAGAACTTAGAACTACTTCATTTTGTCAAGTTTCACGGAGCTAGCACAAACCGTGTTTGATTTAGAGTTTCAAACACATCTATCTATATAGCAGAAAACAGAGTGAAACCTAATAATTCAAATAGTTACTGGAAACGAATGCTTGAACCTAGAAGAGTGAAAGTTGGGCAGCCAAGTGGGATTAGTGAACTGATCATTACCAAAAGTATCATCAAGATTTGGTGAAAAAAATGTTTGCTGAGATTTCAGCAAACTACTAGTTTTTTGGAAGCTTGGCAACCCCTTTCAAACGAAAGTGTTTTTCGCCAGTGTCTTCATGGGGTACTTCAATAGGAAACAAACCATAGAGATGGAACTTAGAACTACTTCATTTGGTCAAGTTTCAAGGAGCTAGCACAAACCGTGTTTGATTTAGAATTCCAAACACAGCTATCTATGTAGGAGAAAACAGAGTGAAACCTAAAAATTCAAACTGTTACTGGAAACGAATGCTTCAACCTAGAAGAATAAACATTGGGCAGCCAAGTGGGATTAGTGAACTGATCATTACCACCAAGTATCATCAATATTTGGTGAAAAAATGTTTGCTGAGATTTCAGCAAACTAGTAGTTTTTTGGAAGCTTGGCAACCCCTTTCAAACTAAAGTGTTTTTCGCCAGTCTCTGCATGGGGTACTTCAAGAGGAAACAAACCATAGAGATAGAACTTACAACTAATTCATTTTATCAAGTTTCAAGGAGGTAGCACAAACCCTGTTTGATTTAGAGTTTCAAAGACATCTATCTATATAGCAGAAAACAGAGTGAAACCTAAAATTTCAAAGTGTTACTGGAAACGAACGCTTGAACCTAGAAGAGTAAAAATTGGGCAGCCAAGTGGGCTTGGTGAACTGATCATTACCACCAAGTATCATCAAGTTTTGGTGAAAAAATGTTTGCTGAGATTTCAGCAAACTAGTAGATTTTGGAAGTTTGGCAACACCTTTAAAACTAAAGTGTTTTTCGCCAGTCTCTGCATGGGGTACTTCAAGAGGAAACAAATCATAGAGATAGAACTTAGAACTACTTCATTTGGTCAAGTTTCAAGGAGCTAGCACAAACCGTGTTTGATTTAGAGTTTCAAAGACATCTATCTATATAGCAGAAAACAGAGTGAAACCTAAAATTTCAAAGTGTTACTGGAAACGAACGCTTGAACCTAGAAGAGTGAAAATTGGGCAGCCAAGTGGGCTTAGTGAACTGATCATTACCACCAAGTATCATCAAGATTTGGTGAAAAAATGTTTGCTGAGATTTCAGCAAACGAGTAGTTTTTTGGAAGCTTGGCAACCCCTTTCAAACGAAAGTGTTTTGCGCCAGTCTCTGCATGGGGTACTTCAAGAGGAAACAAACCATAGAGATAGAACTTAGAACTACTTCATTTTGTCAAGTTTCACGGAGCTAGCACAAACTGTGTTTGATTTAGAGTTTCAAACACATCTATCTATATAGCAGAAAACAGAGTGAAACCTAAAAATTCAAACTGTTACTGGAAACGAACGCTTGAACCTAGAAGAGTGAAAGTTGGGCAGCCAAGTGGGATTAGTGAACTGATCATTACCACCAAGTATCATCAAGATTTGGTGAAAAAAATGTTTGCTGAGATTTCAGAAAACTACTAGTTTTTTGGAAGCTTGGCAACCCCTTTCAAACGAAAGTGTTTTTCGCCAGTCTCTGCATGGGGTACTTCAAGAGGAAACAAACCATAGAGATAGAACTTATAACTACTTCATTTGGTCAAGTTTCAAGGAGCTAGCACAAACCGTGTTTGATTTAGAATTCCAAACACAGCTATCTATGTAGGAGAAAACAGAGTGAAACCTAAAAATTCAAACTGTTACTGGAAATGAATGCTTCAACCTAGAAGAATAAAAATTGGGCAGCCAAGTGGGATTAGTGAACTGATCATTACCACCAAGTATCATCAATATTTGGTGAAAAAATGTTTGCTGAGATTTCAGCAAACTAGTAGTTTTTTGGAAGCTTGGCAACCCCTTTAAAACGAAAGTGTTTTTCGCCAGTCTCTGCATGGGGTACTTCAAGAGGAAACAAACCATAGAGATAGAACTTAGAACTACTTCATTTGGTCAAGTTTCAAGGAGCTAGCACAAACCGTGTTTGATTTAGAGTTTCAAACACATCTATCTATATAGCAGAAAACAGAGTGAAACCTAAAAATTCAAAGTGTTACTGGAAACGAACGCTTGAACCTAGAAGAGTGAAATTTGGGCAGCCAAGTGGGCTTAGTGAACTGATCATTACCACCAAGTATCATCAAGATTTGGTGAAAAAATGTTTGCTGAGATTTCAGCAAACTACTAGTTTTTTGGAAGCTTGGCAACCCCTTTCAAACGAAAGTGTTTTTCGCCACTCTCTGCATGGGGTACTTCAAGAGGAAACAAACCATAGAGATAGAACTTACAACTAATTCATTTTATCAAGTTTCAAGGAGGTAGCACAAACCCTGTTTGATTTAGAGTTTCAAAGACATCTATCTATATAGCAGAAAACAGAGTGAAACCTAAAATTTCAAAGTGTTACTGGAAACGAACGCTTGAACCTAGAAGAGTAAAAATTGGGCAGCCAAGTGGGCTTGGTGAACTGATCATTACCACCAAGTATCATCAAGTTTTGGTGAAAAAATGTTTGCTGAGATTTCAGCAAACTAGTAGATTTTTGGAAGGTTGGCAACCCCTTTAAAACGAAAGTGTTTTTCGCCAGTCTCTGCATGGGGTACTTCAAGAGGAAACAAATCATAGAGATAGAACTTAGAACTACTTCATTTGGTCAAGTTTCAAAAAGCTAGCACAAACCGTGTTTGATTTAGAATTCCAAACACAGCTATCTATGTAGGAGAAAACAGAGTGAAACCTAAAAATTCAAACAGTCACTGGAAACGAAAGCTTCAACCTAGAAGAATAAAATTTGGGCAGCCAAGTGGGATTAGTGAACTGATCATTACCACCAAGTATCATCAAGATTTGGTGAAAAAATGTTTGCTGAGATTTTAGCAAACTAGTAGTTTTTTGGAAGCTTGGCAACCCCTTTAAAACGAAAGTGTTTTTCGCCAGTCTCTGCATGGGGTACTTCAAGAGGAAACAAATCATAGAGATAGAACTTAGAACTACTTCATTTGGTCAAGTTTCAAAAAGCTAGCACAAACCGTGTTTGATTTAGAATTCCAAACACAGGCTATCTATGTAGGAGAAAACAGAGTGAAACCTAAAAATTCAAACAGTCACTGGAAACGAAAGCTTCAACCTAGAAGAATAAAATTTGGGCAGCCAAGTGGGATTAGTGAACTGATCATTACCACCAAGTATCATCAAGATTTGGTGAAAAAATGTTTGCTGAGATTTTAGCAAACTAGTAGTTTTTTGGAAGCTTGGCAACCCCTTTAAAACGAAAGTGTTTTTCGCCAGTCTCTGCATGGGGTACTTCAAGAGGAAACAAACCATAGAGATAGAACTTAGAACTACTTCATTTGGTCAAGTTTCAAGGAGGCTAGCACAAACCGTGTTTGATTTAGAGT
Organism: Callospermophilus lateralis; assembly: GCF_048772815.1. Classification (NCBI taxonomy): domain Eukaryota; kingdom Metazoa; phylum Chordata; class Mammalia; order Rodentia; family Sciuridae; genus Callospermophilus; species Callospermophilus lateralis. The sequence continues at coordinate 18,008 of NW_027518182.1, read as the reverse complement.
TTCAAAGACATCTATCTATATAGCAGAAAACAGAGTGAAACCTAAAATTTCAAAGTGTTACTGGAAACGAACGCTTGAACCAAGAAGAGTGAAAATTGGGCAGCCAAGTGGGCTTAGTGAACTGATCATTACCACCAAGTATCATCAAGATTTGGTGAAAAAATGTTTGCTGAGATTTCAGCAAACTAGTAGTTTTTTGGAAGCTTGGCAACCCCTTTCAAACTAAAGTGTTTTTCGCCAGTCTCTGCATGGGGTACTTCAAGAGGAAACAAACCATAGAGATAGAACTTACAACTAATTCATTTTATCAAGTTTCAAGGAGGTAGCACAAACCCTGTTTGATTTAGAGTTTCAAAGACATCTATCTATATAGCAGAAAACAGAGTGAAACCTAAAATTTCAAAGTGTTACTGGAAACGAACGCTTGAACCTAGAAGAGTAAAAATTGGGCAGCCAAGTGGGCTTGGTGAACTGATCATTACCACCAAGTATCATCAAGTTTTGGTGAAAAAATGTTTGCTGAGATTTCAGCAAACTAGTAGTTTTTTGGAAGGTTGGCAACCCCTTTAAAACGAAAGTGTTTTTCGCCAGTCTCTGCATGGGGTACTTCAAGAGGAAACAAACCATAAAGATAGAACTTAGAACTACTTCATTTTGTCAAGTTTCACGGAGCTAGCACAAACCGTGTTTAATTTAGAGTTTCAAACACATCTATCTATATAGCAGAAAACAGAGTGAAACCTAAAAATTCAAACTGTTACTGGAAACGAACGCTTGAACCTAGAAGAGTGAAAGTTGGGCAGCCAAGTGGGATTAGTGAACTGATCATTACCACCAAGTATCATCAAGATTTGGTGAAAAAATGTTTGGCTGAGATTTCAGCAAACTAGTAGTTTTTTGGAAGATTGGCAACCCCTTTCAAATGAAAGTGTTCTTCGCCAGTCTCTGCATGGGGTACTTCAAGAGGAAACAAACCATAGAGATAGAACTTAGAACTACTTCATTTTGTCAAGTTTCACGGAGCTAGCACAAACCGTGTTTGATTTAGAGTTTCAAACACATCTATCTATATAGCAGAAAACAGAGTGAAACCTAAAAATTCAAACTGTTACTGGAAACGAACGCTTGAACCTAGAAGATTGAAAGTTGGGCAGCCAAGTGGGATTAGTGAACTGATCATTACCACCAAGAATCATCAAGATTTGGTGAAAAAATGTTTGCTGAGATTTCAGCAAACTAGTAGTTTTTTGGCAGCTTGGCAACCCCTTTAAACGAAACTGTTTTTCGCCAGTCTCTGCATGGGGTACTTCAAGAGGAAACAAACCATAGAGATAGAATTTAGAACTACTTCATTTGGTCAAGTTTCAAGGAGCTAGCACAAACCGTGTTTGATTTAGAGTTTCAAACACATCTATCTATATAGCAGAAAACAGAGTGAAACCTAAAAATTCAAACAGTCACTGGAAACGAAAGCTTCAACCTAGAAGAATAAAATTTGGGCCGCCAAGTGGGATTAGTGAACTGATCATTACCACCAAGTATCATCAAGATTTGGTGAAAAAATGTTTGCTGAGATTTCAGCAAACTAGTAGTTTTTTGGAAGCTTGGCAACCCCTTTAAAACGGAAGTGTTTTTCGCCACTTTCTGCATGGGGTACTTCAAGAGGAAACAAACCATAGAGATAGAACTTAGAACTACTTCATTTGGTCAAGTTTCAAGGAGCTAGCACAAACCGTGTTTGATTTAGTGTTTCAAAGACATCTATCTATGTAGCAGAAAACAGAGTGAAACCTAAAATTTCAAAGTGTTACTGGAAACGAACGCTTGAACCTAGAAGAGTAAAAATTGGGCAGCCAAGTGGGCTTAGTGAACTGATCATTACCAACAAGTATCATCAAGTTTTGGTGAAAAAATGTTTGCTGAGATTACAGCAAACTAGTAGTTTTTTGGAAGCTTGGCAACCCCTTTAAAACGAAAGTGGTTTTCGCCAGTCTCTGCATGGGGTACTTCAAGAGGAAACAAACCATAGAGATAGAACTTAGAACTACTTCATTTGGTCAAGTTTCAAGGAGCTAGCACAAACCGTGTTTGATTTAGAGTTTCAAAGACATCTATCTATATAGCAGAAAACAGAGTGAAACCTAAAAATTCAAACTGTTACTGGAAACGAACGCTTGAACCTAGAAGATTGAAAGTAGCACAGCCAAGTAGGATTAGTGAACTGATCATTACCACCAAGAATCATCAAGATTTGGTGAAAAAATGTTTGGGGAGATTTCAGCAAACTAGTAGTTTTTTGGAAGCTTGGCAACCCCTTTCAAACGAAAGTGTTTTTCGCCAGTCTCTGCATGGGGTACTTCAAGAGGAAACAAACCATAGAGATAGAACTTACAACTAATTCATTTTATCAAGTTTCAAGGAGGTAGCACAAACCCTGTTTGATTTAGAGTTTCAAAGACATCTATCTATATAGCAGAAAACAGAGTGAAACCTAAAATTTCAAAGTGTTACTGGAAACGAACGCTTGAACCTAGAAGAGTAAAAATTGGGCAGCCAAGTGGGCTTGGTGAACTGATCATTACCACCAAGTATCATCAAGTTTTGGTGAAAAAATGTTTGCTGAGATTTCAGCAAACTAGTAGTTTTTTGGAAGGTTGGCAACCCCTTTAAAATGAAAGTGTTTTTCGCCAGTCTCTGCATGGGGTACTTCAAGAGGAAACAAACCATAAAGATAGAACTTAGAACTACTTCATTTTGTCAAGTTTCACGGAGCTAGCACAAACCGTGTTTGATTTAGAGTTTCAAACACATCTATCTATATAGCAGAAAACAGAGTGAAACCTAAAAATTCAAACTGTTACTGGAAACGAACGCTTGAACCTAGAAGAGTAAAAATTGGGCAGCCAAGTGGGCTTAGTGCACTGATCATTACCACCAAGTATCATCAAGTTTTGGTGAAAAAAGGTTTGATGAGATTTCAGCAAACTAGTAGTTTTTTGGAAGCTTGGCAACGCCTTTCAAACGAAAGTGTTTTTCGCCAGTCTCTGCATGGGGTACTTCAAGAGAAAACAAACCATAGAGATAGAACTTAGAACTACTTCATTTGGTCAAGTTTCAAGGAGCTAGCACAAACCGTGTTTGATTTAGAATTCCAAACACAGCTATCTATGTAATAGAAAACAGAGTGAAACCTAAAAATTCAAACAGTCACTTGAAACGAAAGCTTCAACCTAGAAGAATAAAATTTTGGGCAGCCAAGTGGGATTAGTGAACTGATCATTACCACCAAGTATCATCAAGATTTGGTGAAAAAATGTTTGCTGAGATTTCAGCGAACTAGTAGTTTTTTGGAAGCTTGGCAACCCCTTTAAAACGAAAGTGTTTTTCGCCAGTCTCTGCATGGGGTACTTCAAGAGGGAAACAAACCATAGAGATAGAACTTAGAACTACTTCATTTGGTCAAGTTTCAAGGAGCTAGCACAAACCGTGTTTGATTTAGAGTTTCAAACACATCTATCTATATAGCAGAAAACAGAGTGAAACTTAAAAATTCAAAGTGTCACTGGAAACAAACACTTGAACCTAGAAGAGTGAAAATTGGGTAGCCAAGTGGGCTTAGTGAACTGATCATTACCACCAAGTATCATCAAGATTTGGTGAAAAAATGTTTGCTGAGATTTCAGCAAACGAGTGATTTTTGGAAGCTTGGCAACCCCTTTCAAAGGAAAGTGTTCTTCGACAGTCTCTGCATGGGGTACTTCAAGAGGAAACAAACCATAAAGATAGAACTTAGAACTACTTCATTTTGTCAAGTTTCACGGAGCTAGCACAAACCGTGTTTGATTTAGAGTTTCAAACACATCTATCTATATAGCAGAAAACAGAGTGAAACCTAAAAATTCAAACTGTTACTGGAAACGAACGCTTGACCATAGAAGAGTGAAAGTTGGGCAGCCAAGTGGGATTAGTCAACTGATCATTACCACCAAGTATCATCAAGATTTGGTGAAAAAATGTTTGCTGAGATTTCAGCAAACTAGTAGTTTTTTGGAAGATTGGCAACCCCTTTCAAACGAAAGTGTTCTTCGCCAGTCTCTGCATGGGGTACTTCAAGAGGAAACAAACCATAGAGATAGAACTTAGAACTACTTCATTTTGTCAAGTTTCACGGAGCTAGCACAAACCGTGTTTTATTTAGAGTTTCAAACACATCTATCTATATAGCAGAAAACAGAGTGAAACCTAAAAATTCAAACTGTTACTGGAAACGAACGCTTGAACCTAGAAGATTGAAAGTTGGGCAGCCAAGTGGGATTAGTGAACTGATCATTACCACCAAGAATCACCAAGATTTGGTGAAAAAATGTTTGCTGAGATTTCAGCAAACTAGTAGTTTTTTGGAAGCTTGGCAACCCCTTTAAAACGAAAGTGTTTTTCACCAGTCTCTGCATGGGGTACTTCAAGAGGAAACAAACCATAGAGATAGAATTTAGAACTACTTCATTTGGTCAAGTTTCAAGGAGCTAGCACAAACCGTGTTTGATTTAGAGTTTCAAACACATCTATCTATATAGCAGAAAACAGAGTGAAACCTAAAAATTCAATGTGTTACTGGAAACGAACGCTTGAACCTAGAAGAGTGAAAATTGGGCAGCCAAGTGGGCTTAGTGAACTGATCATTACCACCAAGTATCATCAAGATTTGGTGAAAAAATGGTTGCTGAGATTTCAGCAAACTAGTAGTTTTTTGGAAGCTTGGCAACCCCTTTCAAACGAAAGTGTTCTTTGCCAGTCTCTGCATGGGGTACTTCAAGAGGAAACAAACCATAGAGATAGAACTTAGAACTACTTCATTTTCTCAAGTTTCAGGAGCTAGCACAAACCGTGTTTGATTTAGAGTTTCAAACACATCTATCTATATAGCAGAAAACAGAGTGAAACCTAAAACTTCAAAGTGTTACTGGAAACGAACGCTTGAACCTAGAATAGTGAAAATTGGGCAGCCAAGTGGGCTTAGTGAACTGATCATTACCACCAAGTATCATCAAGATTTGGTGAAAAAATGTTTGCTGAGATTTCAGCAAACGAGTAGTTTTTTGGAAGCTTGGCAACCCCTTTCAAACGAAAGTGTTCTTCGCCAATCTCTGCATGGGGTACTTCAAGAGGAAACAAACCATAGAGATAGAACTTAGAACTACTTCATTTTGTCAAGTTTCACGGAGCTAGCACAAACCGTGTTTGATTTAGAGTTTCAACACATCTATCTATATAGCAGAAAACAGAGTGAAACCTAAAATTTCAAAGTGTTACTGGAAACGAACGCTTGAACCTAGAAGATTGAAAGTTGGGCAGCCAAGTGGGCTTCGTGAACTGATCATTACCACCAAGTATCATCAAGATTTGGTGAAAAAATGTTTGCTGAGATTTCAGCAAACTAGTAGTTTTTTGGAAGCTTGGCAACCCCTTTCAAACTAAAGTGTTTTTTCGCCAGTCTCTGCATGGGGTACTTCAAGAGGAAACAAACCATAGAGATAGAACTTACAACTACTTCATTTTGTCAAGTTTCAAGGAGCTAGCACAAACCGTGTTTGATTTAGAGTTTCAAAGACATCTATCTATATAGCAGAAAACAGAGTGAAACCTAAAATTTCAAAGTGTTACTGGAAACGAACGCTTGAACCTAGAAGAGTAAAAATTGGGCAGCCAAGTGGGCTCGTGAACTGATCATTACCACCAAGTATCATCAAGTTTTGGTGAAAAAATGTTTGCTGAGATTTCAGCAAACTAGTAGTTTTCTGGAAGGTTGGCAACCCCTTTAAAAGGAAAGTTTTTTCGCCAGTCTCTGCCTGGGGTACTTCAAAAGGAAACAAACCATAGAGATAGAACTTAGAACTACTTCATTTGGTCAAGTTTCAAGGAGCTAGCACAAACCGTGTTTGATTTAGAATTCCAAACACAGCTATCTATGTAGGAGAAAACAGAGTGAAACCTAAAAATTCAAACAGTCACTGGAAACGAAAGCTTCAACCTAGAAGAATAAAATTTGGGCAGCCAAGTGGGATTAGTGAACTGATCATTACCACCAAGTATCATCAAGATTTGGTGAAAAAATGTTTGCTGAGATTTCAGCAAACTAGTAGATTTTGGAAGCTTGGCAACCCCTTTAAAACGAAAGTGTTTTTCGCCAGTCTCTGCATGGGGTACTTCAAGAGGAAACAAACCATAGAGATAGAACTTAGAACTACTTCATTTGGTCAAGTTTCAAGGAGCTAGCACAAACCGTGTTTGATTTAGAGTTTCAAAGACATCTATCTATGTAGCAGAAAACAGAGTGAAACCTAAAATTTCAAAGTGTAACTGGAAACGAACGCTTGAACCTAGAAGAGTAAAAATTGGGCAGCCAAGTGGGATTAGTGAACTGATCATTACCAACAAGTATCATCAAGTTTTGGTGAAAAAATGTTTGCTGAGATTTCAGCAAACTAGTAGTTTTTTGGAAGCTTGGCAACCCCTTTAAAACGAAAGTGTTTTTCGCCAGTCTCTGCATGGGGTACTTCAAGAGGAAACAAACCATAGAGATAGAACTTAGAACTACTTCATTTGGTCAAGTTTCAAGGAGCTAGCACAAACCGTGTTTGATTTAGAGTTTCAAACACATCTATCTATATAGCAGAAAACAGAGTGAAACCTAAAAATTCAAAGTGTTACTGGAAATGAACGCTTGAACCTAGAAGAGTGAAAATTGTGCAGCCAAGTGGGCTTAGTGAACTGATCATTACCACCAAGTATAATCAAGGTTTGGTGAAAAAATGGTTGCTGAGATTTCAGCAAACTAGTAGTTTTTTGGAAGCTTGGCAACCCCTTTCAAACGAAAGTGTTCTTTGCCAGTCTCTGCATGGGGTACTTCAAGAGGAAACAAACCATAGAGATAGAACTTAGAACTACTTCATTTTGACAAGTTTCACGGAGCTAGCACAAACCGTGTTTGATTTAGAGTTTCAAACACATCTATCTATATAGCAGAAAACAGAGTGAAACCTAAAAATTCAAACTGTTACTGGAAACGAACGCTTGAACCTAGAAGATTGAAAGTTGGGCAGCCAAGTGGGATTAGTGAACTGATCATTACCACCAAGAATCATCAAGATTTGGTGAAAAAATGTTTGGGGAGATTTCAGCAAACTAGTAGTTTTTTGGAAGCTTGGCAACCCCTTTAAAAGGAAAGTGTTTTTCGCCAGTCTCTGCATGGGGTACTTCAAGAGGAAACAAACCATAGAGATAGAACTTAGAACTACTTCATTTGGTCAAGTTTCAAGGAGCTAGCACAAACCGTGTTTGATTTAGAGTTTCAAACACATCTATCTATATAGCAGAAAACAGAGTGAAAACTAAAAATTCAAAGTGTTACTGGAAACGAACGCTTGAACCTAGAAGAGTGAAAATTGGGCAGCCAAGTGGGCTTAGTGAACTGATCATTACCACCAAGTATCATCAAGATTTGGTGAAAAAATGGTTGCTGAGATTTCAGCAAACTAGTAGTTTTTTGGAAGCTTGGCAACCCCTTTAAAACGAAAGTGTTCTTTGCCAGTCTCTGCATGGGGTACTTCAAGAGGAAACAAACCATAGAGATAGAACTTAGAACTACTTCATTTGGTCAAGTTTCAAGGAGCTAGCACAAACCGTGTTTGATTTAGAATTCCAAACACAGCTATCTATGTACGAGAAAACAGAGTGAAAATTAAAAATTCAAACTGTTACTGGAAATGAATGCTTCAACCTAGAAGAATAAAAATTGGGCAGCCAAGTGGGATTAGTGAACTGATCATTACCACCAAGTATCATCAATATTTGGTGAAAAAATGTTTGCTGAGATTTCAGCAAACTAGTAGTTTTTTGGAAGCTTGGCAACCCCTTTCAAACGAAAGTGTTCTTCGCCAGTCTCTGCATGGGGTACTTCAAGAGGAAACAAACCATAGAGATAGAATTTAGAACTACTTCATTTGGTCAAGTTTCAAGGAGCTAGCACAAACCGTGTTTGATTTAGAGTTTCAAACACATCTATCTATATAGCAGAAAACAGAGTGAAACCTAAAAATTCAATGTGTTACTGGAAACGAACGCTTGAACCTAGAAGAGTGAAAATTGGGCAGCCAAGTGGGCTTAGTGAACTGATCATTACCACCAAGTATCATCAAGATTTGGTGAAAAAATGGTTGCTGAGATTTCAGCAAACTAGTAGTTTTTTGTAAGCTTGGCAACCCCTTTCAAACGAAAGTGTTCTTTGCCAGTCTCTGCATGGGGTACTTCAAGAGGAAACAAACCATAGAGATAGAACTTAGAACTACTTCATTTTCTCAAGTTTCAGGAGCTAGCACAAACCGTGTTTGATTTAGAGTTTCAAACACATCTATCTATATAGCAGAAAACAGAGTGAAACCTAAAACTTCAAAGTGTTACTGGAAACGAACGCTTGAACCTAGAATAGTGAAAATTGGGCAGCCAAGTGGGCTTAGTGAACTGATCATTACCACCAAGTATCATCAAGATTTGGTGAAAAAATGTTTGCTGAGATTTCAGCAAACGAGTAGTTTTTTGGAAGCTTGGCAACCCCTTTCAAACGAAAGTGTTCTTCGCCAGTCTCTGCATGGGGTACTTCAAGAGGAAACAAACCATAGAGATAGAACTTAGAACTACTTCATTTTGTCAAGTTTCACGGAGCTAGCACAAACCGTGTTTGATTTAGAGTTTCAACACATCTATCTATATAGCAGAAAACAGAGTGAAACCTAAAATTTCAAAGTGTTACTGGAAACGAACGCTTGAACCTAGAAGAGTAAATATTGGGCAGCCAAGTGGGCTTAGTGAACTGATCATTACCACCAAGTATCATCAAGTTTTGGTGAAAAAATGTTTGCTGAGATTTCAGCAAACTAGTAGTTTTTTGGAAGCTTGGCAACACCTTTCAAACGAAAGTGTTTTTCGCCAGTCTCTGCATGGGGTACTTCAAGAGGAAACAAACCATAGAGATAGAACTTAGAACTACTTTATTTGGTCAAGTTTCACGGAGCTACCACAAACCGTGTTTGATTTAGAGTTTCAAAGACATCTATCTATGTAGCAGAAAACAGAGTGAAACCTAAAATTTCAAAGTGTTACTGGAAACGAACGCTGGAACCTAGAAGAGTAAAAATTGGGCAGCCAAGTGGGCTTAGTGAACTGATCATTACCAACAAGTATCATCAAGTTTTGGTGAAAAAATGTTTGCTGAGATTTCAGAAAACTAGTAGTTTTTTGGAAGCTTGGCAACCCCTTTAAAACGAAAGTGTTTTTCGCCAGTCTCTGCATGGGGTACTTCAAGAGGAAACAAACCATAGAGATAGAACTTAGAACTACTTCATTTTGTCAAGTTTCACGGAGCTAGCACAAACCGTGTTTGATTTAGAGTTTCAAACAAATCTATCTATATAGCAGAAAACAGAGTGAAACCTAAAAATTCAAACTGTTACTGGAAACGAACGCTTGAACCTAGAAGAGTGAAAGTTGGGCACCCAAGTGGGATTAGTGAACTGATCATTACCACCAAGTATCATCAAGATTTGGTGAAAAAATGTTTGCTGAGATTTCAGCAAACTAGTAGTTTTTTGGAAGCATGGCAACCCCTTTCAAACGAAAGTGTTTTTCGCCCATTTCTGCATGGGGTACTTCAAGAGGAAACAAACCATAGAGATAGAACTTAGAACTACTTCATTTTGTCAAGTTTCACGGAGCTAGCACAAACCGTGTTTGATTTAGAGTTTCAAACACATCTATCTATATAGCAGAAAACAGAGTGAAACCTAAAAATTCAAACTGTTACTGGAAACGAACGCTTGAACCTAGAAGAGTGAAAGTTGGGCAGCCATGTGGGATTAGTGAACTGATCATTACCAAAAAGTATCATCAAGATTTGGTGAAAAAATGTTTGCTGAGATTTCAGCAAACTAGTAGTTTTTTTGGAAGCATGGCAACCCCTTTCAAACGAAAGTGTTTTTCGCCAGTTTCTGCATGGGGTACTTCAAGAGGAAACAAACCAGGGAGATAGAACTTAGAACTACTTCATTTTGTCAAGTTTCAAGGAGCTAGCACAAACCGTGTTTGATTTAGAGTTTCAAACACATCTATCTATATAGCAGAAAACAGAGTGAAACCTAAAAATTCAAACTGTTACTGGAAACGAACGCTTGAACCTAGAAGAGTGAAAGTTGGGCAGCCAAGTGGGATTAGTGAACTGATCATTACCACCAAGTATCATCAAGTTTTGGTGAAAAAATGTTTGCTGAGATTTCAGCAAACTAGTAGTTTTTTGGAAGCTTGGCAACCCCTTTCAAACGAAAGTGTTTTTCGCCAGTCTCTGCATGGGGTACTTCAAGAGGAAACAAACCATAGAGATAGAACTTACAACTAATTCATTTTATCAAGTTTCAAGGAGGTAGCACAAACCCTGTTTGATTTAGAGTTTCAAAGACATCTATCTATATAGCAGAAAACAGAGTGAAACCTAAAATTTCAAAGTGTTACTGGAAACGAACGCTTGAACCTAGAAGAGTAAAAATTGGGCAGCCAAGTGGGCTTGGTGAACTGATCATTACCACCAAGTATCATCAAGTTTTGGTGAAAAAATGTTTGCTGAGATTTCAGCAAACTAGTAGTTTTTTGGAAGGTTGGCAACCCCTTTAAAAAAAAGTTTTTTTCGCCAGTCTCTGCCTGGGGTACTTCAAAAGGAAACAAACCATAGAGATAGAACTTAGAACTACTTCATTTGGTCAAATTTCAAGGAGCTAGCACAAACCGTGTTTGATTTAGAATTCCAAACACAGCTATCTATGTAGGAGAAAACAGAGTGAAACCTAAAAATTCAAACAGTCACTGGAAACGAAAGCTTCAACCTAGAAGAATAAAATTTGGGCAGCCAAGTGGGATTAGTGAACTGATCATTACCACCAAGTATCATCAAGATTTGGTGAAAAAATGTTTGCTGAGATTTCAGCAAACCAGTAGTTTTTTCTAAGCTTGGCAACCCCTTTAAAACGAAAGTGTTTTTCGCCAGTGTCTGCATGGGGTACTTCAAGAGGAAACAAACCATAGAGATAGAACTTAGAACTACTTCATTTGGTCAAGTTTTAAGGAGCTAGCACAAACCGTGTTTGATTTAGAGTTTCAAAGACATCTATCTATATAGCAGAAAACAGAGTGAAACCTAAAATTTCAAAGTGTTACTGGAAACGAACGCTTGAACCTAGAAGAGTAAAAATTGGGCAGCCAAGTGGGCTTCGTGAACTGATCATTACCACCAAGTATCATCAAGTTTTGGTGAAAAAATGTTTGCTGAGATTTCAGCAAACTAGTAGTTTTTTGGAAGCTTGGCAACCCCTTTAAAACGAAAGTGTTTTTCGCCAGTCTCTGCATGGGGTACTTCAAGAGGAAACAAACCATAGAGATAGAACTTAGAACTACTTCATTTTGTCAAGTTTCAAGGATCTAGCACAAACCGTGTTTGATTTAGAATTCCAAACAAACCTATCTATGTAGGAGAAAACAGAGTGAAACCTAAAAATTCAAACAGTCACTGGAAACGAAAGCTTCAAAATAGAAGAATAAAATTTGGGCAGCCAAGTGGGATTAGTGAACTGATCATTACCACCAAGTATCATCAAGATTTGGTGAAAAAATGTTTGCTGAGATTTCAGCAAACTAGTAGTTTTTTGGAAGCTTGGCAACCCCTTTAAAACGAAAGTGTTTTTCACCAGTCTCTGCATGAGGTACTTCAAGAGGAAACAAACCATAGAGATAGAACTTAGAACTACTTCATTTGGTCAAGTTTCAAGGAGCTAGCACAAACCGTGTTTTATTTATAGTTTCAAACACATCTATCTATATAGCAGAAAACAGAGTGAAACCTAAAAATTCAAACTGTTACTGGAAACGAACGCTTGAACCTAGAAGATTGAAAGTTGGGCAGCCAAGTGGGATTAGTGAACTGATCATTACCACCAAGAATCATCAAGATTTGGTGAAAAAAGGTTTGCTGAGATTTCAGCAAACTAGTAGTTTTTTGGAAGCTTGGCAACCCCTTTAAAACGAAAGTGTTTTTCGCCAGTCTCTGCATGGGGTACTTCAAGAGGAAACAAACCATAGAGATAGAACTTAGAACTACTTCATTTTGTCAAGTTTCAAGGAGCTAGCACAAACCGTGTTTGATTTAGAGTTTCAAACACATCTATCTATATAGCAGAAAACAGAGTGAAACCTAAAAATTCAAAGTGTTACTGGAAACGAACGCTTGAACCTAGAAGAGTGAAAATTGGGCAGCCAAGTGGGCTTAGTGAACTGATCATTACCACCAAGTATCATCAAGATTTGGTGAAAAAATGTTTGCTGAGATTTCAGCAAACGAGTAGTTTTTTGGAAGCTTGGCAACCCCTTTCAAACGAAAGTGTTCTTCGCCAGTCTCTGCATGGGGTACTTCAAAAGGAAACAAACCATAGAGAGAGAATTTAGAACTACTTCATTTTGTCAAGTTTCACTCAGCTAGCACAAACTGTGTTTGATTTAGAGTTTCAAACAAATCTACCTATATAGCAGAAAACAGAGTGAAACCTAAAAATTCAAACTGTTACTGGAAACGAACGCTTGAACCTAGAAGAGTGAAAGTTGGGCAGCCAAGTGGGATTAGTGAACTGATCATTACCACCAAGTATCATCAAGTTTTGGTGAAAAAATGTTTGCTGAGATTTCAGCAAACTAGTAGTTTTTTGGAAGCTTGGCAACCCCTTTCAAACGAAAGTGTTTTTCGCCAGTCTCTGCATGGGGTACTTCAAGAGGAAACAAACCATAGAGATAGAACTTAGAACTACTTCATTTTGTCAAGATTCACGGAGCTAGCACAGACCGTGTTTGATTTAGAGTTTCAAAGACATCTATCTATATAGCAGAAAACAGAGTGAAACCTAAAATTTCAAAGTGTTACTGGAAACGAACGCTTGAACCTAGAAGAGTAAAAATTGCTCAGCCAAGTGGGCTTGGTGAACTGATCATTACCACCAAGTATCATCAAGTTTTGGTGAAAAAATGTTTGCTGAGATTTCAGCAAACTAGTAGTTTTTTGGAAGGTTGGCAACCCCTTTAAAACGAAAGTTTTTTTCGCCAGTCTCTGCCTGGGGTACATCAAAAGGAAACAAACCATAGAGATAGAACTTAGAACTACTTCATTTGGTCAAGTTTCAAGGAGATAGCACAAACCGTGTTTGATTTAGAATTCCAAACACAGCTATCTATGTAGGAGAAAACAGAGTGAAACCTAAAAATTCAAACAGTCACTGGAAACGAAAGCTTCAACCTAGAAGAATAAAATTTGGGCAGCCAAGTGGGATTAGTGAACTGATCATTACCACCAAGTATCATCAAGATTTGGTGAAAAAATGTTTGCTGAGATTTCAGCAAACGAGTAGTTTTTTGGAAGCTTGGCAACCCCTTTAAAACGAAAGTGTTTTTCGCCAGTCTCTGCATGGGGTACTTCAAGAGGAAACAAACCATAGAGATAGAACTTAGAACTACTTCATTTGGTCAAGTTTCAAGGATCTAGCACAAACCGTGTTTGATTTAGAATTCCAAACACAGCTATCTATGTAGGAGAAAACTGAGTGAAACCTAAAAATTCAAACAGTCACTGGAAACGAAAGCTTCAAAATAGAAGAATAAAATTTGGGCAGCCAAGTGGGATTAGTGAACTGATCATTACCACCAAGTATCATCAAGCTTTGGTGAAAAAATGTTTGCTGAGATTTCAGCAAACTAGTAGTTGTTTGGAAGCTTGGCAACCCCTTTAAAACGAAAGTGTTTTTCGCCAGTCTCTGCATGGGGTACTTCAAGAGGAAACAAACCATAGAGATAGAACTTAGAACTACTTCATTTGGTCAAGTTTCAAGGAGCTAGCACAAACCGTGTTTGATTTAGAATTCCAAACACAGCTATCTATGTTGGAGAAAACAGAGTGAAACCTAAAAATTCAAACAGTCACTGGAAACGAAAGCTTCAACCTAGAAGAATAAAATTTGGGCAGCCAAGTGGGATTAGTGAACTGATCATTACCACCAAGTATCATCAAGATTTGGTGAAAAAATGTTTGCTGAGATTTCAGCAAACTAGTAGTTTTTTGGAAGCTTGGCAACCCCTTTAAAACGAAAGTGTTTTTCGCCAGTCTCTGCATGGGGTACTTCAAGAGGAAACAAACCATAGAGATAGAATTTAGAACTACTTCATTTGGTCAAGTTTCAAGGAGCTAGCACAAACCGTGTTTGATTTAGAGTTTCAAAGACATCTATCTATATAGCAGAAAACAGAGTGAAACCTAAAATTTCAAAGTGTTACTGGAAACGAACGCTTGAACCTAGAAGAGTAAAAATTGGGCAGCCAAGTGGGCTTAGTGAACTGATCATTACCACCAAGAATCATCAAGATTTGGTGAAAAAAGGTTTGCTGAGATTTCAGCAAACTAGTAGTTTTTTGGAAGCTTGGCAACCCCTTTAAAACGAAAGTGTTTTTCGCCAGTCTCTGCATGGGGTACTTCAAGAGGAAACAAACCATAGAGATAGAACTTAGAACTACTTCATTAGGTCAAGTTTCAAGGAGCTAGCACAAACCGTGTTTGATTTAGAGTTTCAAACACATCTATCTATATAGCAGAAAACAGAGTGAAACCTAATAATTCAAAGTGTTACTGGAAACGAACGCTTGAACCTAGAAGAGTGAAAATTGGGCAGCCAAGTGGGCTTAGTGAACTGATCATTACCACCAAGTATCATCAAGATTTGGTGAAAAAATGGTTGCTGAGATTTCAGCAAACTAGTAGTTTTTTGGAAGCTTGGCAACCCCTTTAAAACGAAAGTGTTCTTTGCCAGTCTCTGCATGGGGTACTTCAAGAGGAAACAAACCATAGAGATAGAACTTAGAACTACTTCATTTTGTCAAGTTTCAAGGAGCTAGCAGAAACCGCGTTTGATTTAGAGTTTCAAACACATCTATCTATATAGCAGAAAACAGAGTGAAACTTAAAAATTCAAAGTGTTACTGGAAACGAACGCTTGAACCTAGAAGAGTGAAAATGGGCAGCCAAGTGGGCTTAGTGAACTGATCATTACCACCAAGTATCATCAAGATTTGGTGAAAAAAATGTTTGCTGAGATTTCAACAAACTACTAGTTTTTTGGAAGCTTGGCAACCCCTTTCAAACGAAAGTGTTTTTCGGCAGTCTCTGCATGGGGTACTTCAAGAGGAAACAAACCATAGAGATAGAATTAGAACTACTTCATTAGGTCAAGTTTCAAGGAGCTAGCACAAACCGTGTTTGATTTAGAATTCCAAACACAGCTATCTATGTTGGAGAAAACAGAGTGAAACCTAAAAATTCAAACAGTCACTGGAAACGAAAGCTTCAACCTAGAAGAATAAAATTTGGGCAGCCAAGTGGGATTAGTGAACTGATCATTACCACCAAGTATCATCAAGATTTGGTGAAAAAATGTTTGCTGAGATTTCAGCAAACTAGTAGTTTTTTGGAAGCTTGGCAACCCCTTTAAAACGAAAGTGTTTTTCGCCAGTCTCTGCATGGGGTACTTCAAGAGGAAACAAACCATAGAGATAGAACTTAGAACTACTTCATTTGGTCAAGTTTCAAGGAGCTAGCACAAACCGTGTTTGATTTAGAGTTTCAAAGACATCTATCTGTATAGCAGAAAACAGAGTGAAACCTAAAATTTCAAAGTGTTACTGGAAACGAACGCTTGAACCTAGAAGAGTAAAAATTGGGCAGCCAAGTGGGCTTAGTGAACTGATCATTACCACCAAGTATCATCAAGTTTTGGTGAAAAAATGTTTGCTGAGATTTCAGCAAACTAGTAGTTTTTTGGAAGCTTGGCAACCCCTTTAAAACGAAAGTGTTTTTCGCCAGTCTCTGCATGGGGTACTTCAAGAGGAAGCAAACCATAGAGATGGAACTTAGAACTACTTCATTTGGTCAAGTTTCAAGGAGCTAGCACAAACCGTGTTTGATTTAGAGTTTCAAACACATCTATCTATATAGCAGAAAACAGAGTGAAACCTAAAAATTCAAAGTGTTACTGGAAACGAACGCTTGAACCTAGAAGAGTGAAAATTGGGCAGCCAAGCTGGCTTAGTGAACTGATCATTACCACCAAGTATCATCAAGATTTGGTGAAAAAATGGTTGCTGAGATTTCAGCAAACTAGTAGTTTTTTTGAAGCTTGGCAACCCCTTTCAAACGAAAGTGTTCTTCGCCAGTCTCTGCATGGGGTACTTCAAGAGGAAACAAACCATAGAGATAGAACTTAGAACTACTTCATTTTTTCAAGTTTCACGGAGCTAGCACAAACTGTGTTTGATTTAGAGTTTCAAACACATCTATCTATATAGCAGAAAACAGAGTGAAACCTAAAAATTCAAAGTGTTACTGGAAACGAACGCTTGAACCTAGAAGAGTGAAAATTGGGCAGCCAAGTGGGCTTAGTGAACTGATCATTACCACCAAGTATCATCAAGTTTTGGTGAAAAAATGTTTGCTGAGATTTCAGCAAACTAGTAGTTTTTTGGAAGCTTGGCAACCCCTTTAAAACGAAAGTGTTTTTCGCCAGTCTCTGCATGGGGTACTTCAAGAGGAAACAAACCATAGAGATAGAACTTAGAACTACTTCATTTGGTCAAGTTTCAAGGAGCTAGCACAAACCGTGTTTGATTTAGAGTTTCAAACACATCTATCTATATAGCAGAAAACAGAGTGAAAAATAAAAATTCAAAGTGTTACTGGAAACGAACACTTGAACCTAGAAGAGTGAAAATTGGGCAGCCAAGTGGGCTTAGTGAACTGATAATTACCAGCAAGTATCATCAATATTAGGTGAAAAAATGTTTGCTGAGATTTCAGCAAACTAGTAGTTTTTTGGAAGCTTGGCAACCCCTTTCAAACTAAAGTGTTTTTCTCCAGTCTCTGCATGGGGTACTTCAAGAGGAAATAAACCATAGAGATAGAACTTACAACTAATTCATTTTATCAAGTTTCAAGGAGGTAGCACAAACCGTGTTTGATTTAGAGTTTCAAAGACATCTATCTATATAGCAGAAAACAGAGTGAAGCCTAAAATTTCAAAGTGTTACTGGAAACGAACGCTTGAACCTAGAAGAGTAAAAATTGGGCAGCCAAGTGGGCTTGGTGAACTGATCATTACCACCAAGTATCATCAAGTTTTGGTGAAAATTGTTTGCTGAGATTTCAGCAAACTAGTAGTTTTTTGGAAGCTTGGCAACGCCTTTCAAACGAAAGTGTTTTTCGCCAGTCTCTGCATGGGGTACTTCAAGAGGAAACAAACCATAGAGATAGAACTTAGAACTAATTCATTTGGTCAAGTTTCAAGGAGCTAGCACAAACCGTGTTTGATTTAGAATTCCAAACACAGCTATCTATGTAGGAGAAAACAGAGTGAAACCTAAAAATTCAAACAGTCACTGGAAACGAAAGCTTCAAAATAGAAGAATAAATTTGGGCAGCCAAGTGGGATTAGTGAACTGATGATTACCACCAAGTATCATCAAGATTTGGTGAAAAAATGTTTGCTGAAATTTCAGCAAACTAGTAGTTTTTTGGAAGCTTGGCAACCGCTTTAAAACGAAAGTGTTTTTCGCCAGTCTCTGCATGGGGTACTTCAAGAGGAAACAAACCATAGAGATAGAACTTAGAACTACTTCATTTTGTCAAGTTTCACGGAGCTAGCACAAACCGTGTTTGATTTAGAGTTTCAAACACATCTATCTATATAGCAGAAAACAGAGTGAAACCTAAAAATTCAAAGTGTTACTGGAAACGAACGCTTGAACCTAGAAGAGTGAAAATTGGGCAGCCAAGTGGGCTTAGTGAACTGATCATTACCACCAAGTATCATCAAGATTTGGTGAAAAAAAAT